>NW_022651272.1:0-4793 GCF_011064425.1 Rattus rattus
TCCATGCTCAGATCCAGAGCCCCATGCTGTTCCATAGGAATGTGAGTTCAGTCTATAGGACATGGTGACGTCTGGGATAAGCAACAGGTCAGGGATGCAAATCCAAGTGCCAGAAGCCTTTCCGAAGCCCATTGACCCCAGGACCAGGGTCACAACCAGGGGTCAGGAGAGACTGTGTGTGACTCTGGAATGGAGGTGTAGGTAGTAGGCTAGAAGAGCAGGGCTGGGTGGTTAAGAGTGCTACTGCTCTTCCAGAGGTCCTGAGTTCAAATCCCAGCAACTATGTGATGGCTCCCAACCATGTGTAATGAGATCTGATGCCGTCTTCTGGTGGCTGAAGACGGATAGGGTGTGCTTATACATGAGAACATCAGGGCTGGAAGGAGAGGGACAGTTGAAGGTACAAAGGGGTGGATGGTCAGGGGCCCAATGAAAGACATAAAAGTGGGAGAAGGGATATTTCCCCCTGCTTGATGTCATGTCTCATGTGTGTGCAGGGCCATTTATGGGTGTGCTCTCCATACACTGTCTTTAAAGACTGCAGAATTCTCAGAGGTTATTTGAAATTTCTTCTGTTCTACAAAGAGCTCCCTGAATATCAGGAAGACAGGTGGCTATAGACAGCTCCCAAAGTCAGTGTGTTCGGAGGACGATTCGTGTAAGTCGAGAATCTGAGAGGACCCCATGTCAACACAGCAGAGAAAATGCTTGCCCTTTGTCTTGAACAATTCAGGGAATTTCTCTCCTTCCGGTTACTACAGCTGATCTCCAGGCCCCTTGCGTCTTTGCACATGGCCTTGTGGTGTTCCACGGAGACGCTGTCATCAGCTATGGTGTATGTTAGCCTGGTGATCTCTGTCTACAGGAATCTGCCATGTCGGGAGTCAGGAATCAGTGGAGAGTGGCAGTCAGTGTGGAGCCATGATTGGTAGCAGCAGTTCTGTCCCAGACACCACACCCAGCCACTGCTCTGGAAGCTCCAGCCTGGAAGGGGACAACTTTTGTGTGTCTACAGGGAGTAGGCAGCAGGGAAAATAATCTGGACGGTCTCCTGACCCTAAAGGGATTGGTTAGGGTTTATTATTCAATTCTCAGGAACAGCTACATGACAAAGTCTGAGGACAGGGTCTCAGTGAGCCTGCTCTCTCATCTTGGCACCAGCTATTAATGGAAGACTCCCCTAAATCAGGACAGTATTGGGAAATGTGAAAACAGCTCAGAGTTCACACAGCTGATTGATAGCCCATAGCACAGGGGATAAAAGGAGCCACTGAAGACAGGCACCAGTGAGATCTGAGAGAGCTTTTAGGCTTCAGGTTTCTTGCCCTTGGAATGAGGTGCCCTGCATTGAGTGTGTGAGGAGTCACATGACCCTTGCACACCAGAAAACCCACCTAGGACAGACATTCATCCTGATACAACTTCCAAGGACCAGGAGGACGCTGTTCAAGACTTGCCCCAGGGGAGAAAGATGGAACCACTCTGCACACACAAGGGGTTGGGGACTTAGGGCCACCTGGTAGCAAGGGCAGAAGACAGCACATCCCTTACAGGGACACCAACAACAGATCAATTCCAGGGACGTGGCCTTATGGGGATCTTCCTAAGGTCAATGCCTTAGGCTTGAGTTCCTCTGGAGGTCACAAATGGCACCAAATTCCTCATCACACTCACATCTTTAAGGTTGAGCATTTTTATAGAAAACTCCTGGGAACAGTGTATCTCAGAGCCTTCATTTTCCCACTTGAAATACCTCAATGATCCTGCCGTGTGCAGCAGATGCAGGAGGTCTGTGCAAAGCGTTAAAGCAAGTGTCCTGTCACCGTGTGCTGTCGTATGAAGCATGATGTGCAGCCATCATCTGCTTAGGTCTGGGAGCCTTTCAGACATAGGAATCCACTCTTAGCATCTCAGTCTGTGTATCCCACTGCAGAGCTCCCAGGCAAGCTCAGGCATTCTTGCAGACTGGAAGCTACAGGGAATGCAGATACCTTCCCAGCATCCAAAGGGACAGGAGAGCCTCTTGGGAGAGTTGCATCCCTCACAACACAGTTCTCAGAAGTAAAGAGCATTTACTCTGATCCCACATTCCTGTGCTCATCAAAGGCTTCCCCAAGATAGGATACTGATGACATCACAGAGTTCCCACAGGTAGTGATGATGCCACAGGGTTTCCCCAGGTAATGATTATATCACAGGGTCCCCACAGATAGTGATGACATCACAGGGTCCCCACAGGTAGTGATGACATCAAACTGTCCCCACAGGTAGGGACAATGCCCTTGAATGGCATTTTATCAAGTGCCTTTCACTGCTGTGTTGACTCTGCCTTACACACTAACCCCTATGGACTGTGGGCATCAAAAATGTTTCAAATGTTCATAGTAGAATGGAAAATGTTGTATCTCTGTAAAATTATTTCTGGTTGGGTTTTTCATATAAAGTTAAAGACTGAATAAGTTTTTATCTTAAAAAAAAACTTGCTGTTTTCCTCTTGCCTTTTACTTCTCTCACAGTGAGGAGGAAGCTGCGCTGTATGATGCTCTGAAGGAGCATTTACAACAGCATCCCACAGATGAAAATGACGGCCCTCAAAGGGAACAGGAGAAAGAGAGGTTTCTACGAGTGTTTCCTCAGCTGAAAAAGAAACTTGAGGACCACATCAAGAAGCTCCGAGACCTGGCTGCCCATCTTGACGAGGTGCACCACGGCTGTACCATCTCCAATGTGGTGTCTAGCTGTTAGCACTGTCTCTGGAATCCTTGGTTTGGCTCTGTTACCCTTTACAGGAGGGGCCAGCCTGATACTCTCAGCAACCGCCATGGGGCTGGGAGTGATAGCATCTGTCAATGGTCTTGTGACCAACGTTGTAGAAGAATCAATCAAACTGTCAGATGAATCTGAAGCCAGTCGCCTGGTTGGAGCCAGCATGGACATACTCGGGGAGATTCTAAAGATCACACCTAAGATCACAATCAAGCTTGGTAATACAGGCATGGAGTTAGTCGAGGCCTTCAAAACCCTCAGGGATCAGATCCGAGCCATCAGGGGAGCCAGGTCCATCTCTCAGGGTGCAGCAGCTGCCAGGAGCCTCACCTCCACTGGAGAAAGCTCTGTCCAAGGTGCTAGAGAGATGGGGGCTGCCTTCACGGGCTCTCCTCTCTCAATGACCAGAGGAGCCAGGTTTGGAGCAGCAGGGGTTACAAGCTTTTTCCTTGCATGGGATGTGTATCACCTTGTGGCAGATTCCATGGATCTGTATGATGGGGCAAAAACAGAGTCAGCTGGGGCACTGCGGGAACTGTGTCACAAGCTGGATGACAAGCTGAAAATATTTGAGGAGATCTACAAGGCACTGCAGTCAGACCTGCCTCAGTGACCCCACCTCCAAGCAGCTAAGTGTTCAGGGGACAGGGTGGGGACAGTGGAGGTGTGCTGTAACAAGGGAAACAGCCGAGGTCGAGGTGATGGAACAGATTGTGGAGGCCTTTGAATTTCTCTGGGTGAACAGAGCTAGGTCAATGCAGGTGGCCAGAGATGCCAGGAGAAGGGGAAACTGGAGTCTAAAAGGGCGACCAGAGTGGCCTAGAGTGTGGGGAATGGGATTGTAACATGTTGGGTGTGGTCAGGGAGGGCTGTACAGGACAAGCAATGAGAAGTCAGGAAGCCTGGGGAGCAGAAAATGGGGGAGAGCCAGAGTGAGAGTCAAGGCAGATTTACATAAGGCATCACACAGTGTAAGGAATGGAGATGAAGCCAACACTTTTGTGACAGGAGGTTGGGCATGTGGCTCTCAGCTCCTTCTCAATCTGTGGAGGCTCGCTGGCCATGGTGGTGTCTCAGATCAATGGGCTCTTGCCTTCCTGCGTTCTATAGGCTTGTGTTCAATAAATGTCAACTGGCTGGTCTGGAAAATGGCATAAAAGCAGTCACTTGAAACCTCTGGCCCACAGGTATTGGCAGATTCCGGAACCCCGAGGTGGCAAACATTGGCCTGACTTCCTAGTGTTGTCACAGAGCATGCTGAGCAGAGTCCTAGAAGATCTTCTTAATGTCCAAGTGGGATGGGTTCTGCTTCTGTCCCTCCATTTAGAAATAGAGCCAGGACAGTATCTTAAACCCTGCCATCCTGACTGTTCCAGCCCATTCCTCACTCTGATTAAGGGGACCCATCATGGTGGCTCAGCAAGATGAGCTGTGACTCCGTGGACATTTACATGGTCCTGTCATAGTAGGCCTGTGACTCAGTGGACATTTACACGGTCCTGCACACGTGTTTTTCTCTGCCAAGCTGAAGTCATGCGATGTTAAGAAGAGAAAAAATCAAGAGAAAGAACTATTAAAAATATAGCAACAAATATCTCTCTTCGGGAAAACGTGGTCTCCAGCATCTCATATCTTAGGCTCTGTCTCGGCTCAGTCTCTGGTTGTGGAGTGAAGGCCAATGCCTCTTCCTCAGCCAGTCTCCTCATCTGAAAAACCACAGGACGGCCCCTCACTACACTTCGTAATCACACACTGATTTGAAAAATGGGGAAAGATTTGTATTCCAGGGAATGATTGGAAGACTCCAATCAAATGGTGAAATAAATGTGTTGAAACTGTCCGGTTTAGTTCCTGAGTAGTTCCTTGCTCTTCCTCCCTCAACCTGGGAGGATATGGTAATCAAACCCAGTAACATTTGGGAAAAACCAAACAGACCCGAGAGGAAGGGTTTCATTACCCCTGGTACCCAGCTCCCATCAGTCTCTCCTGCTGGGACAGAGCAGAGGTGGCACATAGCCATCCAGCTG
>NW_022651273.1:0-4975 GCF_011064425.1 Rattus rattus
ACTCAAGTTAATAAAAAAAAAAATTAAAAAAAAAAAAAAAAAAAAAATTAAAAAAAAAAAAGAGAGATGTGTTGAACATATGAAATTATTGTCACAAGTATTTCACATAACTACATGTAAAAGTAAAAATAAATGTATGTGATGCATCCTTATTTAGGATGAACAGATCATGGGTTTGTTCTTATGGTTGTTGTTTGGTTTGCTATTTTGATACAGGGTTTCTCTGTGAATCACTGGCTGTCCTGGAACTCGCTCTGTAGACCATACTGGCCTCAGACTCACAGAGTACCTCCTGGTTCTGTCTCATGAGGGCTGAGATTAAAGGCTTGAACATTTTTATAATCATATCTTCTCTTTTGATTTAGCTGATTTGACTGGGTAGACAGGGTTTCCCTTCCTCTGTCATCGCTCCATGAGTATTATTCCCAACATGCACATTTGCTCAAAGAGGACTACTTTCCCTAAATAAAGGGGGGGTTGTCCAACAATACATGAATAGAGGTGTTCCCCTAATAGAAGATCCAAAACATAATTTATAATCACACATCCTCTGTTGCTCAATATAAGCCTAAATGTACCATAGGTTTTAGGAATTTCTAAAATTCAACTATAAAGAAGTATGGGACTGTAACATAATCTTCAATTTCATGAAAGATTAAATATGCTGCCTTCTTCATCTAGAAGAAATAGATAGAAAATAAAATATAAATGATCTATATTTTGGTTTTCTGATATCACAAAGCAAAGGACTGTGGAACTCAGAATATAGTCTATCTTACCCTTTCTGTGGGCACCCACATACACTCAAAGAGAAAAATAGCCCATTATGCACAGTAAAAAGGATGTTTGAAAATGAGTATCTGAATTGTAAATGTAATTGAAAAATTTATTTCAATTCAACCATATCTTTACGGAAATAAAAGACACATGAAGCATATTTTTTCCAGAATATCATTCAGTGAGTTGTCTAATTTTTAGCTGAATATTAAAATGTATGTTTTGATTTTAGAATTTTTAAAAATATATATTCTTAATAATTCTTTGAAAATGACAATCTCTTATGAGCAGATTCATCCCCTGCTTTACCAACAACTCTTATGTAAGTGTCTTAATTATCTATCTTGGTCAAGTGGCATAAGCACATTAATGGAGGTGACAGAAGAGGATAAGGACATGGGCATCAAATACCCATATTACTGAAGTTATAAGAGGTTGTAAGCCATCCTATACAGGTGCTGAGAACCAAATTCAGATGCTCTAAAAAAGCACTATGCACCTTGAAGCACAGTAACCACCCTAGCCCCTCTCTCTAGAACCTAAATATTTTTCAGATAGTACTTTTTTCTTATAAGTATTACTAACTAACATAGATAGATAGATAGATAGATAGATAGATAGATAGATAGATAGATAGATAGATATGCATCTTGAGGTGTGTGTGTGGTGTGTGTGTGTGTGTGTGTGTGTGTGTATACACTCGCACACATGTGCACTCAAATAAAACATGATCTCTATCCAAGTAAAAGAGTACAATACATCAGGCAATAGGAATGGTATGTGGTGACTTATAATAATCACTCTAACTAAAAGAATTGTGAACAAGACCTGATTCTAGAAGATTTCTCTGTGTAATGCGATTAAGAAGAATCAGTATATGAAACATCATGGACATTATCAGGCCCAACGACATGAGCTTAATCTCTGAAACCTACATTGAGGGAGTAGAAGAGACAAGTTGTCTTCTAATATCATACGTGCTTTGGCACATATCTAAATAAATAAATAAATGTAAATCTGTTAAACTATAGACTCTATTATAAAGGAAGAAGGGCATGCTGAGTCCTCTGGGACACCTCTAGCTGCTTGTGGTAAGCCACCTGCTATCCCCCCTGCAGAGTTCCATTATCCTACTTCCTCCCTAACACCTTGATTAGACTAGCTGATCTGGAAGCACACAGGTTAGAGTCCCTTCTCACATTGATCTTTCCTGCTTTCTGAGTCCTCTGGAAAAACACCACTCTTCAGCCCACATTCATCAGAACTACTGATCATACAGCACAAGAATATCGATCAGAGGCGTTCCGCACCAGAATCATCGAGGTTAGGCCCCTCCCAATACCTCCTACAACAGGAACATCCAGGGACTAAAGCCATCCAGTTGGCTAAAGGCCATCAAAAGAACACAACCAACAAAAACCAGGAAAATATGATACCATCAGAGCACACCTACTCTACTATAGCAAGCTCTGGTTATCCTAATACAACTGGTATACAAGAAAATGACTTTAAGTCCAAAAATATAAATATGACAGAGACCTTTAGGAAATGAATAAATCCCTTAAAGAAATAGAGGAAATTACAATCAAACAGGTAGAGGCTTTTAAAGAAGAAGTAAATCACTTAAACAAAGAAAACATAATTAAATAAGTAAAAAAAAACAAACTGTTCAAGACCTGAAAATGGAAATTGAAGCAATGAAGAAAACAAACTGAGACAATTCTGGAGATGGAAACCTAGGAAGGGAAAGAAACAATACGCGTAACATCACCAATGGAGATAAAGAAGAGAACTTGTGTAGAAGAAAATAGAAGAAATTGATAGTCAAAGAAAATGTTAAATCTAAAATTCTAAAAAACAATACACAGAAAATATTGATTACCATGAAAAGACCTAACCTAAGAATAATAGGTATAGAAGAAGTTGAAAAAATCCCAGCACCAAGGCCCAGAAAATATTTTCAACAATATTGTAGGAGAAAACTTTCCCAACTCTAAGAAAGAGATGTTCATAAGCATACAATAAGCTTATAGAACACCAATTAGACTGGACCAGAAAAGAAAATACTCCCAGCACATAATAATCAAAATACAAAATATATAGAACAAAGAAAGAATACTAAATTTGGTGGGAGAAAAGGCTAGATGACATAAAAAATTAGACCTATGAAAATTACATCCTACTTCTTGACAGAAACTCTAAAAGCTAGAACGACCTGGAGAGATATCTTGTAGCCTCTAAAACAACTATAGGTACCAACCTAGACTACTATACTGGGCAAAATTCTCAAACATCATAGATGGAGAAAATAAGATGTTTAAAGACAAATTCAAATTCAAACAATATCCACCCCCAAATCCAGCTCTAAAGAAAGGATAGGTAGGAAACCTCATCCCAATGAGAATAACTACATCCAGAAGGAAAAAAAAAACAGAAAAGTAACTCCATACCAGCAAAACAGGAGGATGTGACAGCGTGCACAAACACACACACACAACCACCACCAACATCAAAATAATCAGAAGTAACAATCGCTGGTCATTAATATCTCTCAACATCAATGGACTAAATTTTCTATTAAAAAGACATAGGATAACAAAATGGAATGCAAAGACAAGATCCATTGTGCTGCATACAAGAAAGATACCTCAGTAATAAAGGTTGGCATTACCTCAGAGTAAAGGGCTAGAAAAAAGTTTTCGCAGTAAATGGACACAAGAATCAAGCTTGAATAGCTACTCTACTATCTAACAAAATAGATTTTCAACCAAAATTAATCAAAAGAGACAGGATATCTCAGTTCTGAATATCTGTGCCCCAAACACAAGGGCACTCACATTTGAAACAGTAACATTGCAATCAAACCCCACACATTAATAGTGGGAGATTTCAATACCTTACTCTCACCAATTGATAAGCCATGTAGACAAAAACTGAACAGAGAAATAATGAAACTAAGCAATGAAATGAATCAAGTGGACCAAACAGTGAACCATACTGAATAGGTATGGAACTTTTCACCCAAACACAAAAGAATGTACCTCAGCACCTCATGGATCCTTCCAAAATTGACCATATAGTCAGTCACAAAGGAAGTCTCAACAAATACAAGAAAACTGAAATATCCTGTATCTTATCAGACCACCATGGTTTAAAGCTAGAATTCAAAAAACAACAGAAATACCAAAAATCCTACATACTCTTAGAAACTGAACATCTCTCTACTCAGTGAACATTAAGTTATAGAAGAAAAATAGGAAGAAAGAAAGAAAATTAAAGACTGTCTATAGTTCAATAAAAATGAAGACACAATATACCCAAATTTGTGGGACACTATAAAAGCACTTCAAAGAGAAAAGTTCATAGCACTAAGTACTTCATTAAAAAATAAGAAAGTTCTCATAGCAGCAATTTAGAAATACATCTTAAAGCTCTAAAAAAAAATAGAAGCAAACACAGAAGAGGATAGAAGATGGGAAATAATCAAAATCAGGGTTAAAAGCAATCAGTTAGAAACAAAGAAAACAATACAGAGAATCAACAAAACAAGAGCTATTTCTTTGAAAAAATTAACAAGATAGACAAACTCTTAGTCAAGCAAAACAAAAGGCAGACAAAGAATATCCAAATAAACAAAATAAAACATGAAAAGTGAGATAGAACAACAATGAGAAAATTCAAAGAATCACTAGTTTTTACTTCAAAAGTCTGTATCCACAAAATTGGAAAATCTAAATGAAATGGATGAGTTTCTAGGAAGATAACACTTACTAAAGTTAAATCAGGATATAAAGTATTTAAAACCAACCCTAGAGTCCTATGAAATAAAAAACAGTCATTAAACATTCCTAACAGAATGCAATCAAAACAACCTTGAGTTTTCACCCACACCAGTGCAAGAATGGCTAAGATAAAAACTCAGGTGACAGCAGATGCTGGGCAGGGATGAGAGAAAGAGTGAACACTCCCTCCATTGTTGGTGGATTGCAGGATCATTACAACCATTCTGGAAATCAGTCTGGAGGTTCCTCAGAAAAATTGGACATTGAACTCTGTTTGAGGATCCAGCTATACCCTCTCTTGGCATATACCCAAAAGATGCCCCAACATATAAAAGACATCAAGGTCTACTATGTTCATTGCAGGCCTTATTTATAATAGCCAGAAGCTGGAAAGAACCCAGATACCCTTCAACAGA
>NW_022651274.1:0-4995 GCF_011064425.1 Rattus rattus
GCTTAGAGATGATACCTAAGTCGTGGCTTTGTCCTCCAAGGTGAGTCATTGTATTTGAACCATGATTAATGTTAGGAAGCTTGAGTCCAGAATAGACCTGGTTCTGTTCATTTCCCTTCGTAGTCAGCTGAGGAAATAGCTACTTCATTTCCATAAGTCTTGGTTCCTATGGTGGAGAGGATCTAGCTCTCTATGTTCCAGATGAGGTTTCTATCAAACCCAAACAGAGCACTTTGAGATTCTCACAGCTGGCTACCGGCACATGGAGAAAGAATTTATGATACTGTCAACAACACTGGCTGATAGCCCTGGTGTCGATGATGCTGTGTTATCTTCTACGTGATGAGAACAAAAGAAATAGATCTTCCCTTCCTTGGGCAGCTCAGAGGTTTCAGTGCAGCCTCTCTTGCTGCTTCCACATAGTGATGACAGTAAGGGGTCAAGTGCAACAGATCCAGCTTGTGAGATGGCATGAAGTATTCTCTCATGACAATGACAAAATATCTTGACTATTAAACAAAGGAAAATCGTGGAGAAAATATCTTATTTTACCACAGTTTCAAGTAATTTCAGTCCATCGGTTCTAAGAAGTCTCAATAGCATGAGCAGGAGCTACTGGTCACATCGTGATGTACCAAGGGGAGGCAGCAAGCTGAGGCTACAACTAAAAGCTTGTCATGGCCCTCACAGGCCCACCCTCTAGTGACCTCCTTCTGCCAGCTAAGCCTCAAAGTTTTCCTAACTTCCATAAGTAGTATCAAATGCATGTGTTCAAAGTAAAAAATGTGTTGGAGAAATTTCAGATTCTAAGCACATGCTTGAGCTCAAAGTCCTTGGATTTGAAGCAAAAAAATTACAAATATTTAAGCCAACTAGACCATCAGATGTGCCCTCCAAAGAATGAATCTATTGCAAATCCACCAACTTCTTGTTGTTGTTGTTGGTCTTTGCTATAAAATAACTACCACCTGTCACCTTGATTATTTATCAGTTACATGTGGATTTCGTTTACACTGTAGTGTGACAGGACCTTAGTGGTGCAGAAACTAAATGATGGCTATTTCTACCTCACCTGCTGTATGCTCTTACTAATACTTTGAGGAAGCTATCACTCTTTTTCTTTCGGTAATGCTGAAGGTATGGGTTGTGTATTGTTTTATCAGCCATGTTTATTGATTTTCTGTTTATTTATTGTCTTGATATGTTTATTTCAACAAAACAGTGAAATAATGGGTTCTTAGAGGCAAACAGCACCACTAGGAACCATACCTGGACGTTCTCAGACATAACTCATAAGCACCTTCAAAGTAACTGTAGAGGGTATATTATCCAAAAAGGAAGGGAAACTTGATTGTGATGCTTTTGTGTTCAAAATAATTAAGAGTATTCTTGCAAATCAGAGTCGCATACTATATGTGTTAAAGATAATTTTACGGTGGGGAAGAGAGCTGAACAACGAGGAGTGCAGACATCCTGAGACCGCAGGACAGACTGCCACCTCTACACACCTCTGCCCACATCCCCAGTCCAAGGGGAAACTACACAGTGCCTCTGGACACAGGGATATAGGAACAGACAGCCGCCGGTACCCTCAGTTCTGGTCTGTGCCCAGGACTGAACTGAGTCTGCCAAACAGCTCCCTGCACCCAGATCCCGTGGGGGAGAGAGCTGGAGCCTCAGAAGTGTGAACACTCCTGAGAAGTCAGAGGAGACTATCCTCTGCCCACAGTCCAGACTCAAGAGGGAATCGCAGAGTGACAAGTGTACCCCCTGGGTGCCAGGACCTAGGAGCAACCAGGGGCAGGACCCTTTGATTCCTGCCTGTGCCTAGAGCTGGAAGACAGTCTCCAGGAATGCTGACACACCTGAAATCAGAGCACCTGTTCTCAGGAAAGGCTGAGAGAAAACAGGAAAACAGTTCTACAGGAGCTGATACAGAGGCCTAGAGCAGGGCCAAGCCACTCTCAGAAACAGCAAGACAAGCAAACCCCAGAGACAACCCAATGGCTAGAGGCAAGCACAGGAACCTAAGCAACAGAAACCAAGACTACTTGGCATCATCAGAGCCCAGTTCTCCCACCAAAGAAAATACTGGATACCCAAACACACCAGAAAAGCAAGATTTAGATTTAAAAATCACATTTTTGATAATGATGGAGGACTTTAAGAAAGACATAAAGAACTGCCTTTAAGAAATGCAGAAAAACACAAGTAAACAAGTAGAAACCCTTAGAGAAGAAACACAAAAATCCCTGAAAGAATTACAGGAAAACACAATCAAACAGGTGAAGGAATTGAAAATGGAAATAGAAGACAATCAAGAAAGAACAAAGGGAGACAACCCTGGATATAGAAAACCTAAGGAAGAGACAAGGAGCTGTAGATACAAGCACCACCAACAGAATACAAGAAATAGAAGAGAGAATCTCAGGGGCAGAAGATACCATAGAAAACATTGACACAACTGTCAAAGATAATGTAAAACACAAAAAGGTCCTAGCCCAAAACACAAAGATAATCCAGGACATAATGAGAAGATCAAACCTAAGGATAATAGGTATAAAAGAAAGGGAAGGGGGTTGGGGATTTGGCTCAGTGGTAGAGTGCTTGCCTAGGAAGCGCAAGGCCCTGGGTTCGGTCCCCAGCTCCGAAAAAAAGAATTTAAAAAAAAAAAAAAAAAAGGGAAGACTCCCAACTTAAAGGGACAGTAAATATCTTCAACAAAATTAGGGAAGAAAACTTCCCTAACCTAAGGAAAAAGATGTCCATAAATATACAAGAAGCCTACAGAACTCCAAATAGATTGGACCAGAAAAGAAATTCCTCCTGCCACATAATAGTTAAAACACCAAATGCGCAAAACAAAGAAAGAATATTAAACCGAAGGGGCGCTACCCTTGGGCCTAAATGGGGGGCGAGAGAAGAAGGAGACCAAGCAAGATTCTGTTGTCAAGGTCTCGTTTATTGGGATGAACGTTACAGCTTTTAAGGCTTTCAGGTAACTCCAGACACTGCAGTCACAATGGCTGTAGCAGTAATGGCTGTTACAATAGCAGCGAAAGTGGCAAGGTCTTTCCCAGGACAGTTCAGGATCAGTCATTCTTCTCTGGAACAACCAGCAGGCAATGGAACCATGTCTGAGATCTGCAGAACCAAGGCAGAGTAGAGTTCCCCAGTCCACAGCAGCTTCACGCAAGCAGTAGTGCACAGAGGGTCGGAGCGCAGGCCGCGGTGGGACGGGACACAATGACTGCAGCAATGCCAGAATTTCTGTGATGACAAAAGATGAGTGGGAATCCTCCATATTCCTCCAAGGACACAGGAATGACTCTAGGGACCCGAACCAGGAGAGCTGAATCTTCATGCTCCCAGGATCAGCAAGTCTCACCAGCCACTCAGGCAGCTGGCACACTCCTGTAGCATCCTGTAGAAAAAACACAAAGATTCCCTCTTCCCCACAAAAATATCTGAACAGGATCATGCCAATATGTGGATCTTTCTATTTCACCTAGGCAGAAGTATGCCTAGTTGTAGGGTGCCATAAACTCAGAGTGTTCCTTGGCATCCAAATTTTAAAATTGAAATAAAAGGAGCATATTTAAGCATACAGGGATAACTCCCCTTTTTTATTTATTAAAATGTTGTTAAAATATTATTTATTAAGATAAGTCCTTGAGGGTTAAATTGAGGACACTGAGCACTTGTATTTATAAATTGACTTTTATACCAAATTATTGTCTCCAGCATTATTGTTTTGGATATATAAAGAATGAGATTTTTTGACTAACTGTTCTTATGTAAGGCCTATAATCTGCCTGGTATCATTGTCCTCCCTTGTTAAGGAGCCCAGGCAATCCAGTTTGAGTTCTTAAATGTCCTATAAAGTAACAGTACTTAGTGTGCTTAACCACTAAGCCATCTCTCCAGCCCCTCACCAGCTTTATTTACCTAAACATAAACATTAATTAGAGATGTCAAATCCTATAAATATTGTCCAGATTCAGTCGCACTAGAAATCCCTGAGCCGGCAGGGTGAGGCTGGGAGTTGAAAGTAAGCAAATGGAGTCTTCCTCTTTTCCTGAGGGTGTGTTATCAACTCCATTACCATTTTTAAAGAGCTGGGTCTATGGTTTTGTTTAGTTGTCTGAGCCAGAGCACTGAAAGGACAGTGAGTTGTCAGACATTCACACTGAAATCATCACTCACTGATTTCAAGTAGAAAACTTGTCTCCAACAAAGCATTAACTAATTGAAATCAATTGTAAATCACAAGCCATACATTGGCTATCAGTATATGAATTGAAAGCTTGATTTTTTAACATTTAAAAAACAGTGGCTACAGCACGTAATTTAATAGTCTGTGCTGAAGCAGGGGAAACTCAAGAAAATAAACAAGTGATCCAATCATACATGTAGCCTTTTCATTAGATGAACCACCTATAAATACAGTAAGCTCATTTCCTATGGGTTGCATGTACAAATTTATAGGAAGTACAAAAGCATGCAAAGAGTAAAATTATCAATTTTGCCTGAAATTTGTATATGTAATAAGCCAAATATCAGTATTGTAATAACCAATTTAATTGTTGTTTGGAATAAGATATGTTTTACCAGGTTTCTTTTTAAAATACTTCCATGACTCTAGTCTACAATTCTGTATTAACACAACTGAAGCTTTATCTCCAATGAGGATAACAAAGGAAGGCTTAAGTCCTCTGGTAAGGTGAGGTATTTAGCCAATTAACATATCCTTAGAAGCTTAAAATTAGTTTTAAATATTTTTTCTGGAGTAGTGTAACAGCTACTCCCCAAATATTAAAGCTCATTCTGAGAGCAAAGGTTTGTAGTAAAAATTTCCATATATACTGAAAGATTCAAGGTTCTAACTTCTTACATTGAAGAAGCGACAAAATTACATAATATAAGGCTATTAGCCATTCTTTAGTAAAAATTTTAATGATATCACTTTATGGGCTCTCTAAAATTATAAGCAAG
>NW_022651275.1:0-4942 GCF_011064425.1 Rattus rattus
AAGAAATGTATATAAGAAATATTCAAGTTAATAAAAAAAAACATAGATGGAGAAACCAAGGTATTTCACACACACACACACACACACACACACACACACACACACACACACACACACCAAAAAACAAAAAAACAAATTTATACAATTTCTACAATCAAGTCCTACAAAGGATAATGGATGGAAAACTCCAACACAACTCAAAAGGCAAGAAAGTTATCTCCTTGCAACAAAACCAAAAGAGAAGAGCCACACAAACATAATTCCAACTCTAAAAATAAAAGTAACATTTCCTTATTACCTATTCCTTAATACCTCTTAACATCAATGGACTCGATTCCCCTTTAAAAAGATGTTGATTAACAGACTGGACACTGAAAAAGGACCCAAAATTTTGCTGCATACAGGAAAAACACCTCAGTGACAAAGAGAGATACTACCTCAGAATAAAGGGCTGGAAAATTTTCCAAGCAAATCATCAAAAGAAAAAAGCTGGAGTAGCCATTTTAATATGGAGTAAGATTGGCTTTCAACCAAAAGTTATCAAAAAGATAAGGAAGGACACATCATATTCATCATAGGAAATAGCCACCAAGATGAATTAATTCTCCATCCTGAATATCTGTGCTCCAAATGTAAGGGGCACCTTCATTCATAAAAGAAATCTTACTAAAATTCAAAGCACACATTGCACCTCACACAATCATAGTAGGAGATTTCAACACCCTACTCTCATAAATGGACAGATCATGGAAACAGAAACATATCAGAGACATAGTGAAACTAACAAAAGTTATGAACCAATGGATTTAACAGATAATTATAGAACATTTCATATTAAAAGCAAAGACTTCATCTAAGCACCTCATGGTGCCATCTCCAAATTTAACCACATAATTGGTCACAAAACAGGCTGCTACAAATATAAGAATATTGCAATCAACTCATGCATCCTGTCAGATCACTTCAGACTAAGGAATGTCTTCAATAACAACAACAACAACAACAACAACAACAACAACAACAACAACAGAAAACCCACATACACAGGGAAGCTTAAGAATGCTCTACTCAATTACAACTTGGTCAAGGAGGAAGTAAAAGAATTAAAGACTTTTTAGAATTTAAAGAAAATTAAGGCACAACATACGCAAACTTATGGGATACAAGGAAATCAATGATAAATGGAAAACTCATATCTCTGAGTGCCTCTATAAAGAAACTGGAGGGAGCATACATTAGCAGCTTGCCAGCACACTGAAAGTTCTAGAAGAAACGGAAGCAAATACAGCCAAGAGGAGTATAAGGCAAGAAATAATGAAACTCAGGGCTGAAATCAACCAAGTAGAAACAAAAAGAACTATATAAAGAAGCAACAAAACAAGGAGCTTGTTCTTTGAGAAAATCAACAAGATTGATAAAACCTTAGCCTGACTAACAAGAGGGCACAGAGAGGGTAAACATATTAACAAGATCAGAAGTGAAACGGGAGACATAACTACAAAATATTAGGAAATTAATAAAATCATCAGATCCTACTACAAAAATGTATATTCAAAAAAATGGAAAATCTGAATGAAATGGACAATTTTCTAGACAGGATTAAAATTAAATAAGGATCAGATAAATGATCTAAACAGTCCCATTACTCCTACAGAAATAGAAGCAATGATTAAAAGTCTCCCAATAAAAATAAATCCAGAACCAGATGGTTTTAGTCCAGAATTGTATCAAACCTTTATGGAAGTCCTTATACCAATACTCTCCAAACTATTCCACAAAATAGAAACAGAAGGAGCACTACCTAATTCCTTCTATGAAGCCACAATTATGCTTATATTTAAACAACATGAAGACAAAACAAAGAAAGAGAACTTCAGACCAATTTCCCTTATCAATATCGACACAAAAAATCTCAATAGAATTTTCACAAACTGATCGAAGAACACATCAAAACAATGATCCATCATGATCAAGTAGACTTCATCTCAGGGATGTAGGGATGGTTCAATATATGGAAATTCATCAATGTAATCCACTATGTAAACAAATTGAAAGGAAAAAAAAACATGATCATCTCATTAGATGCTGATAAAACATTTGTCAAAATTCAACACCTCTTCATGTTAAAAGTCTTGGGAAGATCAGAAATTCAATGTCCATACCTAAACATAGTAAAAGCAATATACAGCAAACCAGTAGCCAACATCAAACTAAATGGAGAGAAACTTGAAGCAATCCCTTTAAAATCAGGGACTAGTCAAGGCTGCGCACTCTCTCCCTACTTATTCAGTATAGAAATTGAAGTCTTAGACAGAGAAACCAGAAAATAAAATTAGGTCAATGGGATATAAATCAGAAAGTAAGAAGTCAAACATCACTATTTACAAATGATATGATAGTATACTTAAATGACTCCAAAAGTTCCACCAGAGAACTAATAAGCCTGATAAACAACTTCAGCAATGTGGCTGGGTATAAAATTAACTCAAAGAAATTAGTAGCCTTCCTCTACTCAAAGGATAAACAGACTGGGAAATAAATTAGAGAAATTTATTTAGTCCCAAAAAATATAAAATACCTCGGTGTGACTCTAACCAAGCAAGTGAAAGATCTCTATAAAAAGAACTTCATGCCTCTGAAGAAAGAAATTGAAGATCTCAGAAGATAGAAAGAACTCCCATGCTCATGGATTGATAGGATTAGTATAGTAAACATGTCCATTTTGTCAAAAGCAATCTATAGATTCAATGCAATATCCATCAATATTCTAACTCAATTCTTCAGAGTTAAAAAGAACAATTTACAAATTCATTTGGAAAAACAAAAACCCATATTACAAAAAACTATTCTAAACAGTAACACAACATCTGGAGAATCACTATCCCTGACCTCAAGTATTATTACAGAGCAATAGTGATAAAAAAATTGTATGGTATTGATACAGAGACATGCAGGTAAATCAATGGAATAGAACTGAAAACCCAGAAATGAACCTAAACACCTATGATCACTTAATCTTTGACAAAGGATCTAAAACAATCCAGTGGAAAACAAATAGAATTTTCACCAAATGGTGATGGTTTAACTGGAGGTTGGCATGTAGAAGAATGCAAATCAAACCATTCTTATTGCCCTGTGAAAAGCTCACGTCAGAGTGGATCAAGAACCTCATGGAAATGAGATGCACTCAAACTGATAGAACAAAAAGTGTGGAAGAACCTCAAACACAGGGGCACTGGGAAAATTTCCAGAACAAGAACCCAATGCCTTATGCTCTATAATCAAGTATGGACAAATGGGACCTCATAAACCTGCAAAGCTTTTGTAAGGCAAAGGACACTGTCATTAGGATAAAATGGCAACAAACAGATTGGGAAATGATCTTTACTGATCCTACATCAGATAGAGGGCTAATATCCAATATATTCACAGACCTCACCAAGTTATACTCCAGAGATTCAAATAACCCCATTAAGAATGGGCTACTGAGCTATAAACAAAGAATTCTCAGCTGAGAATTATCAATTATATGAGAAGAACCTAAAGAAATGTTCACTATCTTTAATCATCAGGAAAATGCAAACCAAAACAACCCTGAGATTCCACCTTACACCATTCAGAATGGCTAAGATCAAAAACTCAGATGACAACAGATGCTGGATGTGGCAAAAGCAGAACATTACTCCATTGTTGTTGGGATTGCAAGCTGTCACAACCACTTTGGAAATCAGTTTGGATGTTCCTCAGAAGACTGGACATTGTACCAGAGTACCTGAGTACCCAGCTATACATCTCTTGGTCATATACCCAAATGATGTTCCAATATACAACAAAGTCACATGCTCCACTATGTCCATGGAAGCTTTATTTAGAATAGTCAGAACCCAGAAAGGACCCAGATGCCTTTAAACAGAGGAATGGATACAGAAAATGCGGTACATCTACACAATGTTGTACTACTCAGCTATCAGAAACAATGATTTTATGGAATTCATAGGCAAATGGATGGAACTAGAAAATATCATCCTGAGTAAGGTAACCCAAACACAGAAAAACACACATGATATGCAATCAGTCATAATTGGATATTCACTCAAAAGCTCGAACTACCCATGATAAAATCCACAGACCACATGAAGTTCAAGAAGGGCGACCTGATGCTTCAGTCCTTCTTAAAAGGGGGAACAAAAAAATTCATAGGAGGGGATATGGGGACACTCTTTGTAGCAGAGACTGAAGAAATGGCCATTCAGAGCCTGCCCCACCTGTGGATTCAGTCCATATATATTCAGCCACCCACCCTAGATAGTATTAAAGAAACCAAGAAGTACATGGTGACAGGAATCTGTTTCCTGAGAGGCTCAGCCAGAGCATGATAAATCCAAAACCAAATGCTAGCAGTAAACCATTGAATTGAGAGTGGGGTCTTCACTAGAGGAATTAGAGAAAGGATTGAAGGAGCTGAAGGGGTTTGCAACCTCATGAGTACATTACCAACCAACCAGAGTTTCCAGGGACTAAACCACTACCAAAAGACTACACATGAACAGACCCATCATTCCAGCTGCCAATGTAGAAAAGGGTGTCCCTGTGGGGCACCAATGGGAGGAGAAGTCCTTTGTCTTGCCAAGACTGGACCCCAGTGTAGGGAAATGTCAGGGCAGGTAGGCAGAGGTGGGGTGGATCAGAAGCGGAACACCCTGATATAAGAAGTGGGTTGAGACCGCCGGATCCTGAAGGAAACAGACCGGAGGAAAACACCGGAGGCCATCTGAACCCCGGTGCACGGAGGCTCCCTGAAGAAAGGGCACAGATCTTCCCGTCGCCACTGAGAGCCTGTGGGCAGAACTCGGCGAGCTTAACTCGAGCCTCGGGGCCACAGGTAAGACTAACTTATCTGCTGCAAGTGACTTGCCTGGTGGAATCGGGACAACAGAGGCAG
>NW_022651276.1:0-4983 GCF_011064425.1 Rattus rattus
GGAGCTGGGGACCGAACCCAGGGCCTTGCGCTTCCTAGGCAAGCGCTCTACCGCTGAGCTGAATCCCCAACCCCAAGTACAGGCTTTTGAAATACAATCTGATGATTTTGTGAATTTCCTCAGTTTCTGCTGTAATGTCTCCCTTTTCATTCCTGATGTTGCAAATTTGGATTCTGTCTTTGTTCCTTTTAGTTAGTTTGGCTAAGGATTTATCTATCTTGTTGCTTTTTCTCAAAGAGCCAGTTCTTGGTTTTGTTGATTCTTTGTACCGTTCTCTTTGTTTCTAATTGATTGATTTTAGCCCTGAGTTTGACTGCCGCTGAAATCTCCTCCATTTCTTTATGAAAGGCATTCAGTACTATGAGCTTTCCTCTTAGCACTGTTTGCATGGTGGTCCATAAGTTTGGGTATGTTGTACCTTCATTTTCATTGAATTTTAGAAAGTCTTTTTTTTTTTTTTTTTTTTAAAGAAGAGCACATATAGGTAATTTACTATAATTGACTAGTAAAAAAACGTGTAATGTCCACAGAATGGCCAAGTAGGCTTGTCCTGGAAGCATTTTTTTTTTTTGAGCTTTAAATTCTTTTTTTTTTTTATTAACTTGAGTATTTCTTATATACATTTCGAGTGGGAAAGTCTTTTTTTTTTAAAGATTTATGTATATGAGTATGCTGTATTTGTCTTTGGGCTTATCAGCAAAGGGCATCAGCCCATTACAGATAGTTGTGAGCTACCATGTGGTTGCTGGGAATCGAACTCAAGAACTTTGGAAGAGCAGCAGTCAATGCTCCTACTGCGATCCATCTCTCCAGCCCTATCCTCTTTCTTTATTTCTTCTCTGATCCTTGAGTAGCGAGTTGTTCAGTTCCCATGAGTATGTTGACTTCTGGTTGTTTTCTGTTTTGTAAATCCACCCTTAATCCATGGTGATCTGATAATCTGTTTTGATGCCCATCCATTGGTAAGAGTGGCACTCTTACCATAGATGTTCAGAATTGAGACATCATCTTGGTGGATTTTTTTTTCCTTTGATGAGTATACTTTGATGAGTGTACTTCCTCATCTCTTTTGATTACTTTTGGTTAAAAGTCTATTTTGTTAAATATTAGAATGGCTTAGCTTGCTTCTTGGGTCTGTTTGCTTTCCTTTTTCCAGCCCTTTGTTCTGAGACAATGTCTATCCTTGTTGCTGATATGTGTTTCTTATATGTAGCAGAATGATGAATCCTGTTTATGGATCCATTCTGTTAGTCTGTATCGTTTTATTGGGGAATTAAGTCTGTTGACATTGAGAGATGTTAATGACCAATGATTGTTAGTTTCTGTCATTTTGGTGTTGGTGATAACAGTATATAAGGTATATTCTCTTCTTTTGGTTTTGCTGTGAGATGATTAATTTCTTGTTTTCTTGGGTGCAGTTATTCTCCTCATGTTGGAGTTTTCCTTCTATTATCTTCTGTAGGGCTGAAATTCATAGATATTGTTTAAATTTGGTTTTGTCATGGACTATCTTGGTTTCTCCATCTATAGTGATTGAAAATTTTGATGGCTATAGTGGTCTGAGCTGGCATCTGAGGTCTCTTAAGGTCTGAAAGACATCTGTCTAGGATCTTCTGGCTTTTAGAGTCTGTTGAACATCAGATGTAATTCTGATAGGTCTGCCTTTATATGTTTCTTGGCCATTTTTCCTTGGGTTTTAATATTCTTTCTTTGTTTTGTACACTTAGTGTTTTGATTATTATGGGGGGAGTATTTTCTTTTCTTGTCTAATCTACTTGGTGTTCTGCATGTTTATGGGCATCTCTTTCTTTAGGGTAGGGAAGTTTTCTTCTATGATTTTGTTGAAGATATTTTCTGGCCCTTTGAACTGGGAGTCTTCACCTTCTTCTATTCCTATTTTTTCTTAGGTTTGGTCTTTTCATAGTGTCCTGAATTTCCTGGATGTTTTTGAGTTAGAAATGTTTTACATTTGGCGTTTTCTTTGTATTAATATCTTCTATGGTATTTTCTATGCCTGAGATTTTCTCTTCCATCTCTTGTATTCTTTTGGTAATGCTTGCATTACCTGTTTTTGTTCCTAGGTTTTTCCATCTCCAGGGTTGCCTCTGTTTTTGTTTTTGTTTGTTTCTATTTCCATTTTTTAGGTCTTGGACTGTTTTATTCATTTCCTTCACTGGTTGAATTGTATTTTCCTGTATTTAAAAGATTTATTTGTTTTTTCTTTAAGGATTTCTATCTTTTTGATTGTGTTTTCTGTGTTTCTTTAAGGGATTTGTTTATATCTTCTTTGAAGGTCTCTATCATCTTCAGGAGATGAGAGTTAAGGTTTTAGTCTTGCTCCTCAGATGTGTTTGGATACCCAGGGCTTTCTGTAGTAGGAAAGCTAGATTCTGATGGTGCTACATCACACTGGCTTCTGTTGACTGTGTTCTTGCACTAGTCTTTTGCTGAAAGGTTGTTTCTGGTGTTGGTATGGGAGTCCCTGGCAGTGGTACTAAGCCTCTAGAACTGGTTGAGCAGTGGACTGGGATATGAGATGCAGATCCTTGATTACAGGTGGAGGTGTGGGCTGGAAGGAAGATGGAGTAGGGCAGAGTTCATGGCTGCTGGGCTTGCTGGGGTCCTTGCATGTGGAGGAGGAAGGGATTGGGGCAGGATGTCTCATGAGTGTCTCCCAGATTAGTGTGGGTATCTTCTTAAACATATATTATCATAGATGTCATTAAAGTTTGCATAAGAAATGGATAAATTCTCTCAAAGAACACTAGTTAGTTTAAGAAGCCATATGAATGGGGGTTGGGGATTTAGCTCAGTGGTAGAGCGCTTGCCTAGCAAGCGCAAGGCCCTGGGTTCAGTCCCCAGCTCCGAAAAAAAAGAAAAGAAAAATAAAAAAAGAATCCTCTATCGTATACATTTCTGATATGTCCGTGTACATACATATTATGGGGATAAAATAAAGAGGAAACTCATTTAAAAATGGTGTGGGTGGGGGTATAGGGGTAGGTGTGAGTGTGAATGTGGTGTGCAGAGTTCAGAGGCCAACTTGTGGGAGTCAGTTTTCTTCTCTCACTGTGGATTCTGGGGACCAAACTCAGGTCGTCATGCATGGTGTCCCAGTCACTGTTGTACTGGTGTGAAGAGACACCAAGACCAAAGCAACTCTATGAAAGAAAACATTTAATTGGAGGCTTGCATCCGGTTTCAGAGACTTAGTCCATTATCATCCTAGCAGGGGGCATGGCAGTAAGCAGGGTGCTGAATATGTAGCTGAGAAAAAGGAAGTAGGGGGAGAAGAGGGAGATGGGGGTATTAGGTTGAGCTTTTGAAACCTCAAAGCCCACCCCTACTGAGTCACTTCCCCCAACAGATAGTGCAACTCCCTGGTAAGTAAGCATTCAAATATATGAGCCTGTGGGGGACATTCTTACTGAGCCATCTTGCTGGCCCTCATACCCATCTTCAAATACCCTTGCTTCAGGAAGCAGAATTGTCAGCATAAGAATTAGGTGGCAAGAGATCCAAATCGCCCAAATCTGTTTGAGTTAAAATTTTATTATGAGGTTATACAGAATGATCATTCGGTAGCTCTGTGTTTCTCTTTGGTTAGCCAGCGACAGTATTTGAGTGAGTCTGTAAACAGGAGGGTGAGATTAAATACAGAGCGTTTCCGACTGAATAACAAGAATAAATAATACTTTGAGATATCTCCAGTGCATTCACCTTGATATAAAAATGTCTGTGATTTCTGTGGTGGCAGAGTCAAAGAGACTAAGACGTTTGCCAATATTTATATCAAAAAGGGTATCTTTATTTCAGTCAAATGTTACTGAAAACAATTATGTAATGCTTTTTCACCCAGTCAACTTCCAGGATCCTCTGAATTCATTTAAGAACCCCAAGGCAAGAACTTCTTAGGGTAAACAGAATTTACGACCCTCACGTTCTGTACCTGGTATGACTACAGAAGCCTTAGGACAGAGTAAATGCTCATGGAAAGCAATGGGAGGGGAATTCCTGGTTTGCTCTGTCGACTCAAATGACGTGAAAACAGAACCACAGTTCTGTGTCCTTGAGGATTCTTCCCTGTAGATGTGGTGTTTACGTTTAATGCTGCTCTAACAAATGGTGACAAGACAGCCCTTTCAGCTCTCTTCTTTCTGGGCATCTTTCCAGCCTGGGTTTTCCTGCCTCATCGTTTATAATAGGAAGAAATTGATCTCTCATTTCTCATTCGTTGTTTCTAGTTTAAAGCCTTTTTTCCTCTTTTTTTGCATTCTCATCTACATTTTGGTATTGATTTCTTCTGAAATTCACTGCAAGATGAATCCATCTGGTTGCCTGTTTTTGAGTAGCTGATTCTTATATAATTCTCGAACCCAAAACATTACCAGGTTTTTCTCTTCTAAAGTGGGGAGGGCATGAAGACTGGAGAGGAGGTTTCTGCTACTTATACACTAACCAAAAGCTAGGTGTCTGGAAGCGACACTCAGAGCATAATAAAACTATACTTGCTGGATGTCACAACTGTGATTTAGCTCAAATTGTGGCAAATTAGGTTCTGCTACCTCTGTAGCCTAACCCTATGTGAAAGGCGAATGATGATTTCCTATGTCATCTGTAAGCTGCTTCATAATTCTCAAAGCCCAGTTGGCCATGACTGGCATCCAGGGAAACTGTGGACGTTGTTGGTGCCCTGTCTCACTGGCATAGCGGGGTTGGCCATCCCATAGCTGGTTGGGAGTTTTGGGGTAAAGGTACCTGTCACCAGGCCTGATAGGCAAAATTCAATCCCTGGGACCGACATGGTAGAAAAGAGCAACCTCCATATGTATGTTGGGGCCAGCCCGTCCTTCCCCACCACTACACACACACACACACACACACACACACACACACACACACACACACACACACACACACACACACACACACACACACACACACACACACACACACACACACACACACACACACACACACACA
>NW_022651277.1:0-4926 GCF_011064425.1 Rattus rattus
AAGACTCTGAAGAAAGAAATTGAAGAAGACCTCAGAAGATGGAAAGATCTCCCATGCTCATGGATCGGCAGGATTAATATAGTAAAAATGGCCATTTTACCAAAAGCGATCTACAGATTCAATGCAATCCCCATCAAAATACCAATCCAATTCTTCAAAGAGTTAGACAGAACAATTTGCAAATTCATCTGGAATAACACAAACGCAGGATAGCTAAAACTATCCTCAACAATAAAAGGACATCAGGGGGAATCACTATCCCTGAACTCAAGCAGTATTACAGAGCAATAGTGGTAAAAACTGCATGGTATTGGTACAGAGACAGACAGATAGACCAATGGAATAGAATTGAAGACCCAGAAATGAACCCACACCCCTATGGCACTTGATTTTTGACAAAGGAGCCAAAACCATCCAATGGAAAAATGATAGCATTTTCAGCAAATGGTGCTGGTTCAACTGGAGGTCAACATGTAGAAGAATGCAGATGGATCCATGCTTATCACCCTGTACAAAGCTTAAGTCCAAGTGGATCAAGGACCTCCACATCAAACCAGACACACTCAAACTAATAGAAGAAAAACTGGGGAAGCATCTGGAACACATGGGCACTGGAAAAAATTTCCTGAACAAAACACCAATGGCTTATGCTCTAAGATCAAGAATCGACAAATGGGATCTCTTAAAACTACAAAGCTTCTGTAAGGCAAAGGACACTGTGCTTAGGACAAAATGGCAACCAACAGATTGGGAAAAGATCTTTATCAATCCTACAACAGATAGAGGCCTTATATCCAAAATATACAAAGAACTCAAGAAGTTAGACCGCAGGGAGACAAATAACCCCATTAAAAAATGGGGTTCACCAGATGCCCTTCAACAGAGGAATGGATACAGAAAATGTGGTACATCTACACAATGGAATATTACTCAGCTATCAAAAACAATAACTTTATGAAATTCGTAGGCAAATGGTTGGAACTGGAAAATATCATCCTGAGTGAAGGTAACCAATCGCAAGAAGAAGCACACATGGTGCACTCATTGATAGAGTGGCTATTACTGGTAGCCGGTTACCCTGAATGCCTAGAGACAAATGAAACTCAGATAGATGATCAAAATGTAAAATGCTTCTCCCTTCTTTAAAGGGGAACAAGAATACCCCATGGCAGGGAAGAGAGAGGCAAAGATTAAAACAGACCAAAGGAACACCCATATTCAGAGCCTGCCCTGTACATGGCCCATACATATACAGCCATCCAATTAGACAAGATGGATGGAAGCAAAAGAAAGCAGGCTCACAGGAGCTGGATGTAGATCTCTCCTGAGAGACGCAACCAGAATACAGCAAATACAGAGGCGAATGCCAGCAGCAAACCACTGAACTGAGAGAGATCACAGGAGGCCAGGAAACAAGGTGAAGAGTGTTGGGGCTGGTCGTTCTTAGGCCAAAGAGGGGCCAGGCCGCTGGGTCAGGATGAGCCATTCTAGCTCTGTCTCATTCCACAGCCCCCAGCCTTCCCCACAGTCCTTTCCAACATTCCCTTCTGCTGGAGTCAGCACAGAGGTCAAAGATTCTCCACTGTTCCAGACCCCATGCCGTCTGTCCAATACACAACACCAATGACTCTTCTATTATCAGTAAATGAAATTCTCGGTCCACCTATCCTTTTCTACACACCATTCAAACATCAGTGCACTGCCATTTGGCTTGTAGGACAATTCTGTCTGTGGGATGTCTTTGTCTCAGTAGCTCATGATAGTTTTAACCTTGCCAAGTACTAGTTAGCTGGGCGTACAGGCACACCCCTGTAGTTCTGACACCCTGGTGGGTAAGGCAGAAGGATCGCTTGAGCCTGGGAGTTTGAGATGAACTGGGGCAACAACGTAAGGGTGCACCTGGAAAAAGTTGCTTTACATAAGAGAGGAAGCAGAACAGCAGACTGTAACTGGGACCCTTGAAGCTGGAAAAAAAATCAGTGTCACTTTACAGAAGAAGCTTGCCACCTTTGAGTCAGCTGGAATCTAGAAGGGATATAAAGGGACAAGTGGTAGTATATTATATTCTAGTAGTTGATTAAGCATATACATGGGTGGGCTGGGCTGCATCAACAGAAATCATGATGTCACTAGACCTCTGTGTCTCTGCTTAGAATCACTCACTGTTAATATGGCGAACAAAATTCAGATTTGTTCTGATGTTGGGGCCACTAGCCACAAGTACCTCAAATGGAGTTTATGTCATGGAGAAACTTAATTTGGATCTGATGTAAGTTTCAGTAATCTTAACTACATTTCACTTTAAAGAAAGCCCATTAAATGTTAAGCAGGATGCCATTGACTACCATACAATACAGCCCAGCTAGAGGTATTGAGGAGTGGGATCTATTTCTGAACCTTTGGTTGTGATGGCTAGAAGATCCAGAGAACCATAGCAGAGAGAGGAGAGTCACATTATACACTCATCATATCTACCCATAGCGAGAATATCTACCTATGGTGAGAATATCATCTAACCATAGTGAGATACGAGGATATCATGTCCTTAGGCCTTCTGTTCATACAGAGCGTCTAAAGAGGGAGAGAGGATAGTAACCTGTTCATTTCATGAGTGTGAAATGCTTTTTCACAAGTTCTCCTTTTCTTCTCATTTACCTCAGGACAGTTGGTAGAAGGTGCAAGGTATCCTGACCCCACAAATATAAGCAACTGCCACATCCTTTGTTACTGACCCTACTCTTGTTATTGTGAAAAATGCAAAGCCCAGTTCTTTTGGTCACTTATCTATCCAAGCTTTCATTCATTCATTTATCCTTCCCTGACTTGGCAAAAGATACTAGAGGTCACTCCTCCTCGTCAAGTAGCAGCAATGGCCTCTGTGTTCTTCCAAGTTGGGGTGAGCTGCATAACAGGAGATAGCTGAGTCGGCAACTCGTTCCTCCTTATAAAAGATAATAGTCAAAGGATATAAAGTGACACTTTCTACAGAAGAACCAAACAAAGCCTGGACTCAATTATTCAGATACATCTTTTATTGTTTTATTTTCTCTGTCAGCAGACTGGCCCAGGCATGGCCGACTCAGGCCCATATGCCTGCTGTAGCCTCCTTATGGGACTCCCTGGCTCCATACCAGAGTATCTTTAAATTTTATGGGCTGAGGAACCCCTTGGGCACAGTGTAAGACCTAGCAACCTGGTCTATATGACAAAGACAGGTGTGATGGCATATGTATTCAAGGTCAGCATGCAATCCCACAGAAAAAGAGACATGTGCTCACCTATGTAATTGGTATGTGCCGACAGTACAGACTGACTGACAGTCTGTTTTTTGTTTACAGTGTATGGTGTTTTAATGACCATAAAACCAGGGTTTTTAGGATGGTAAAATAGACTGCAGTCTTCCCTGAGACTGGCCTTCTAGGACATAGTTAATAAACAGCATTACTGCACACTCTGAACAATGCCAAGCTATGCAAGGGATATATAGCTGTAGTGACCTGGAAATCATACATAGAAGTATGTGGGGAATTGAAGGAACAGATGATGCCAAGAACAATGGGACCCTGACTTGCCTCCTTTATTTTGGTGTGTAAGGTCAGGTACTGGGGTGTCAGAAACATTCTTAATGATCAAGCGGCTGAGATTTTACCAGATGCGAAAATTGGTATACTACTTGTTTCTTTTTTTTATTATTATTAATGCTTGAGTATTTCTTGTTACATTTTAAAGTGTTATTCCCTTTCCAGTTTCCCAACATCCCTAACCCTCCCCTCCCTTCTTCATGGGTGTACCCCTCCCCATCCTCCACCCATTACGCTCTCCCCCCAACAATCGTTCACTGGGAGTTCAGTCTTAGCAGGACCCAGGGCTTCCCCTTCCACTGGTGCTCTTACTAGGATATTCATTGCTACCCTATGAGGTCGACTCAGGCCAGTCCATATATAGTCTTTAGGTAGTTTAGTCCTAGAGCTTCTGGTTAGTTGGCATTTATTTGTTATATGGGGTCAAAAAGCCCCTTCAATCTCTTCAGTTCTTTCTCTGATCCCTTATTGGGGTTCCTATTCTCAATTCAGTTTTTGCTGGCATTCCTCTGTATTTTGCTGTATTCTGGCTGTGTCTCAGGAGATATCACATCAGCTCCTGTCCCCTGCACTTCTTTGCTTCATCCATCTTGTCTAGGTGGGTGGGCTGCATATGTATGGGCCACATGGGGGCTGACTCTGAATAGGTGTTCCTTCTGTCTCTGTTTTAATGCTTTTGCCTCTCTATTCCCTGAGAGTATTCTTATTCCTTTTAAAGAAGAATGAAGCATTCACATTTTGATCATCCGTCTTGACTTTCATGTGTTCTATGCATCTAGGGTAATTCAAGCATTTAGGCTAATAGCCACTTATCAATGAGTGCATACCATGTGTGTTTTTCTGTGATTGGGTTACCTCACACAGGATGATATTTTCCAGTTCCAACCATTTGCCTATGAATTTCATAAAGGCATTGTTTTTGATAGCTGAGTAATATTCCATTGTGTAGATGTACCACATTTTCTGTATCCATTCCTCTGTTGAAGGGCATCTGGGTTCTTTCCAGCTTCTGGCTATTATAAATAAGGCTGCTATGAACATAGTGGAGCACGTCTCTTTTTTATATGTTGGGGCATCTTTTGGGTATATGCCCAAGAGAGGTATAGCTGGGTCCTCGGGTAGTTCAATGTCCAATTTTCTGAGGAACCTCCAGACTGATTTCCAGAATGGTTGTACCAGTCTGCAATCCCACCAACAATGGAGGAGTGTTCCTCTTTCTCCACATCCTCGCCAGCATTTGCTGTCACCTGAGTTTTTGATCTTAGCCATTCCCACTGGTGTGAGGTGAAATCTCAGAGTTGTTTTGATTTGCATTTCCCTTATGACTAAAGATGTTGAACATTTC
>NW_022651278.1:0-4974 GCF_011064425.1 Rattus rattus
TCTCTCTCTCTCTCTCTCTGTGTGTGTGTGTTTCATTTGCAAATCCAGAGAGCTCTGGCTATAAGCTAAATCACCATTCAGGAGCCAGAGAGGATTAACAATTTGCTGCTACAACATCTTACTCCACAGATACTTAATCAGTAATAGTCATAGCCACCACATTCATATTAGACTGAAATGGAAACTTCAGTGTCCTTCAATAAATGAATGAGTACTGAAAATGTGGTATATACATAATTTATATTCCACTGCAAAGAAAATTAAGCTCATTAAATTTGTAGTTAAGTGGATGTAACTAGAAAAGATTATGTTGAGTGAAGTAAACCAGGCTCAGAAAGACAAATGCCCCATTTTTTTAACACATATCTAACATTGTAGTCTTTATTCTAAAAACTCACAAAGATAGTGTTTGTCTTTCACACAGGGGAAAACATTCCTATAAACCAAGTCAGGGGCAGGTCACAATCCAAACAGATATGCAGACTTGAGGAAATCCCTGGAATTTTAATTCTTCTGTCAGTGTTTTAATACATTGAAGAAAGTTTGTAATTTTGAAAGGTTACAGAAGTTATTTACCAGAGTCATAGAACATGATAGATGCTGAGGGCACTGATGGAGGAGGTGGTCATTAGTTTACAGTGATAACAGTTTACCACAATGTGCACCTCAAGTCAGTTGCTTAGAAAGAGGCATGAAAAATGTAAATAAACTGATTTCTGTTGTTTAGTTTGATCTTTTTCTTGAACTTCAATGCCCTACCTGCCTACTGGTCAGCATCTTCTGTCTTCTTCCTTATCTTTCCTATTGATTTGGAAACCTGAATCGTTGTGTTCTTTTACCACATCTCTTGTTATCATAACTACTGGTTAAAGTATGTAGAGGGAGCAGCCAGTTGCTCAAGCAGACATCGTTTCTGCACTAACAGTCCTCTTTATGTGTTAACCATTAGTCATTGACCACTCAGCTTAGGAATCAGGCAGAAGGAAAGTGTATCTGCTGCTGTCCTTCCTTCCAATGCCCCATATTTTATCTCATATGTAATTTCTAGCTCCAAATTTTTAGATGTAAGTATACAACATGGAGTAACCATAGAAACCAGGAAAATATAGAGACCCTGGGTGGAAAGGCAGTCATGGTAGGAAAATAAAAGGAAATGGGTGATATTAAGTGGAGAAAGAATAGTAGGGAAGGAGCTCCAACTGGAGAGAACAGAGGAAGGTCAATATAGAAGGACAAAGGAGGATGAAAGACAAATACTACCAAGGTTGTTTCATAGAGCTTTAAGGAATCATATTTTATATTTACATAAAATTGTACACAATACAGATAAGATACTCACATATATATACACAACCTGGGTTGATAGTACTTTCCACAATAACAATAAACTAAAAAAAGCCCAATTCCAGGCATGAAAAACCCTTTTGTATTGTTGACTAAAGTAAACCTCCTCAAAACATTATAGATTTTAGATGTAGCCTATGGTTGCCTCTCAGGGTTGAATGAGAGTCCTGATTGCTAAAGAATGTACACTCTGGACATAGGACTCGGGTAATTCTAGTGAATCTGACATGAAAGCATCTTTCCTGTAGTTTAGCTTCCATGGTCCCAGAAAATACTATGCAAGTTGTCAAGAGAGGGAAGCAGTTAAACAGTTATATAGATCTGTATCACTTCTGAGTGATGACACTCACACAGCATAGCAGGATATGCTTAAATGTAGAGTAAGTGGCACCCACATGTATGTGGCAACCAACAGCTGACTAATCGGTCTTAAAGCTCATTCAGTCAGAGGGAAAGCATGCATAGTACTGGAAACCTAGCCAGATTCCTAGGACTAATATGGACACGAGCCTTAAAAAGACTCTACTACTGCCACTTTGATAGACCCAAACAATTCCTTACCACATTCTAAATTTTATTCTTATATCCACAGATTCTTGCCAAACCATTCCAAAGAAGCCTCTCTTTAGACCAAGTAGAGACTATCAGAGAAAAGCACAACTGGACATAATTCAGAGAGCAACAAATAAGGGGAGGCTAGCCTAGCTGTGTCTTAGTCACTTTTCTATTGCCACCACTTCAACACGTATTGTGCCATGCTGCTTAGTGAGTACAACTATGAGCAAGTCATCTCATAGAAGAAGAAGTTTATTGGACTTTTAGTTTCTGAGGGTGGGTCTATGACTACCATGAGCTTGGTAGGGTGTGGGCAGCATGGTGCTACAGCAGTTACTGAAAAATTATATGCTGAGACAATAACCACAAAGCACAGAAAATGCTTACTGGGAATGGCATTTGAAATTTCAAATGTCTCCATGACATACCTCTTTCAACAAGGCTATATCCCCTAATACTTTGCTAATAGTTTCTCTAACTGGAAACCAGACATTCAAATATATGAGCCAATGAAACCATCCTCATGTAAACTACAACACAATGGATAAATCTATATCGTAACTCCTGCATCTATGACTGAAGGAAAATCACAGAATAGGGACGGAAATTTTTAAGAATATCAGGGAGTCTTCTTTAAAACTGTCTCATCTAGAAATAGCTGTATAAATAAGACCTGAGCAATGGTAATATGGAATATGTTGATGTGGAAGGAAATTTGTCATGGGGCCCCACCCCTAAACAAAGATCTACAAGCAACTAATGATTGCTGGGAGAAGGATAATTAGTCTCTAATATGGATGAGCTTCACAATTGGTTGTCTAATCATAGTGGTTAGCCTTGAAGCTATATACACAAAAATAATAAGACAGACTCAGCAGGTTGTGTTGATATATATATTTGTGAACACATCTTGTTATTGATGCAAAGAGGCACCATGATAGCAGCAACTTGTATAAAAGAACATTTATGGCTTGAGCTTCTAGGACATCAAAGCCCTCTTCCAGGTGATATACATCCAATAAAGGCTACTTTGGGTCTATGGAGGCAATTTTTTATTCAACCCACATTCCACTTGCTGGTCCCCATAGACTTGTAGCTATAGCATAATGCAATGTGAATTTAGTCGAATTTCAAATATCCCCATAGTCTATAACAATCTCAAGCTTTTAAAAGTTTGAGTTTGAAAGTACAAAGTTCAAGGTCTCATCTGAGACCCCTGCAATTTCTTATTTGTAATTCTCTTGTAAAATCAAGCAGATTGCATACTTTGATCATAAAATGGCACAGGATATATGTTATCATTTCTAAAGGGAATGTAGCAAGGATATAATGTAAGCAAGACTAAAAGCCAGTTGGGCAAACTCCATACTCTGCAGCAACATGTCTGATGTCAAAATGTTCTTCAGATTTTCAACTCCTTTCAGCTTTGTTGACTGTAAGATACCTTTATCTGTCTGTGATCTCCAACATTTTGGGGTCTTCAGGGCAATCAAGGCTTCACCTACACCATATCACATAGTGGCTTCTATAGGCCTCGATTCAGGGACACCCCTGGAGGGGTGGGCTAGAACATGGCCATCTCATTCAACTACATCTTAACCAGCTTTCTGCTTTCAATGGTTTCCTTCACTGCCTAAGCTTCGATGTCCAGAAGCTTTTAGAATAGGATGGTCTGAAATTTAGAGATCTTTCTTCCTCTGCTTTTGCCACTGAAGTGCTGGAATTAAAGGTATGCATCACCACACCCAGCTCTAAGTTTTTCTTTCTCCTTTTGCAAATGGGACGCTTAGTTGGTTGGGGATCTTCCCTGAGGTCACCATTCCTTTTATTCTATTTGACATCCAGATTTTCTTTAGTTTGCTTATCGCCTTGAACACAGAATTTAGCTCTATTGCACTTACTAGTGCTCCTTTTCTTTTTGAACTGCATACTTTATAATTTTACTTGCTCAACTTGCTCCTTTTTATGTTAGATCTTCATAAGTGTAAACACTGATAACCACATAATAGAATCAATACTAGTCTGTTTTGAAATCTTCTGACAGTGCAACTAATCCAAAAACTCTTTCATTTAGCCTCAGGCAGTCTATTTGGACAAAGGCAAAAAAGCCACATTCTTCAACAAAATATCACAGGAAATATCTCTAGATCATATATTAGTATTGCAATGTTGCTGGGACACAACACACAAATAACACACAAATAACACAAAAGCAACTGAGGGAAGAAATGTACGGTTTTGTTCACAGTTCTAGAGTATAATTAATCATGACAGGGTTCATCAGGAGCTTAAGGTACCAGGTTACATTGCATCTACAGGTAGGAGGAAGAACATGGTGAGTGCTTGTGCTCAGTTCCTTTTTCTGTGGTCCAGGAACTTATTCAAGAGAATATTGCTGCCCCCAACCTTCTGCTCTTCCCACATCAATGAATGTAATCAAGATAAGCCCCAAAGGGAATTCCCAGGAAACTTTATTCAAGATAATCACTATTTTATCAAGTTTAAAATTGAGATTAACCATCATACCCACTGACCCATGATAAGGATCCATGAAGGAAAGGAAAGAAAAAGTAGAGAGGAATATTTCAAATGTCAATGGCCCAAAATATCAAAAGTATGAGGGAATGCATATATGTACATATTGAAGAATGTAAAATTAGGTAAACTGGAAGAAACTCACACACATAGAATTTTTAAACACATAACTCAGGCAAATCTCAAAAGTAAAAGAACCTAATCATGGAAGGCTACAGGAAAAAAATTATGGTGGACATGAAATGATTAAAGGATGCTTGAGAGTTGAGAGGTAGCCAACTGCAAAGATCTTGTGTTTGAGCAATATAGGTGCATTTATTAGTTAAAACTCACTAAACTCTACCCGCGGATCCCGGCCCGCAGCAGCTCTCTGCTCCCAAAACCCATGGGAGAGAGACCTCACCGCCTGGTCAGGTGGGCACTACTGAGGCTGCAGAGCAGAAGAGACCACCAACACTGCCCACCCCTGCCCACATCCCTGGCCCAAGAGGAAACTGTATAAGGCCTCTGGGCTCCCGTGGGAGAGGGCCCAGGAGCGGC
>NW_022651279.1:0-4974 GCF_011064425.1 Rattus rattus
ATTTAAGCAGTGACAATTACTGCACTGTTCATAATGGATACCGAATAAGGAATGCTATTGTGAAAGTATAAGCTTGGGTAGATCTGATGAGGAACACATAATATATCAAATGTGACAAATCATAATGGAAAAGGATGTAAAGCTGTTTTGTTAAATTTTCAACTCCTCCCTAGTTTAGCGAGGCTCCACAGCTGACGTATCCTGAATGCTGCTGTTTTCCAGGGCCTTCATTCTTGGGTGCAGACAGCCCCCAAGGCTTCACAGGTCGAAGGCACTGCACCTCAGTAAGACAGCAGCCAGGCATCTGGGAGACATGATGGAGATAAGCTGCAACTATCTTACTGGGTAGACCAGATGGACCTTAAGCTTCAAACCTCCTACCTCATCCTGTATGTGTACAGAGATCACAGACATGAATCACCACATTTTTCTGGCTAGCTAGCTTCTGTAGTACTTTTTAAAATTGCTTTAACATTTTAATAAAATTGCATCATTTCTTCCTTCCCCTTCCTCCCTTCAAACACTAAAATGTATGGCCCATATTTTTCCAAATTCATGGCCACTTTATCATTAATTGTTGTTGAATATATATTTGCATATATTCCTATTTCTGTTTGTGTTCCTAAATATGCAAATACAACCTGCACAGTCTGTATGCTACCTATATGTGATTTTTCAGTGCCAACTATTTTATATTAGATAACTAATTACTGCTCTCTTCTCTGGAGAAGCCTATTTCTCCCAGTTTCAGCATTCCTTAGTTGCCTATAGTTAATTTTAAAATAATTTTTATTGGATATTGTATTTATTTATATTTCAAATGTTGTCCCCTTTCCTGGTTTCATGTCCCAAAACCCCCTATCTTTCACCCTTTCCCTTTCTTCTATCACGGTGTTCCGCAACCCATCCACACACACCCTCCTTACTCCCTGCCCTGACATCCCCTTACACTAGGACCAAGGGCCTCCCCTCCCATTGATTCCAGATAAGACCATCCTCTGCTACATCTGTAGCTGGAGCCATGGGTCCCTCCATGTGTTTTCTTTGGATGGTGGTTTATTTCCTGGGAGCTCTGGAGGTCTGAAGGTCAGCTCCTTCAGTCCTTTTCCTAACTCTTCCATTGGAGTTCCCATGCTCAGTCCAATTGTTGGCTGTGAGCATCACATTTGTATTTGTCAGGCTCTAGCAGAGCCTCTCAGGTGACAGCTATATCAGGCTGCTATCAACAAGCACTTTTTGGCATCTGAAATAGTCTCTGGATGGCCTTTCCTTTAGTTTGTGCTCCACAGTTTGTCTCCTTATATCTTTTAGACAGGTACAAGTCTGTGTTAAAACTTTGGAGATGAGTAGGTGGCCCCATCCTTCCATTGGGGGCTTTGCCTAACCTCTGGTTCTGCCTCCCCTTTGTTGGGTATTTCAGCTAATCTCATCCCAGTTGGGTCCTGGAAGCTTCTTATTTTCCTGGCATCTAGGACTTTCTGGTGGCTATCCCCAGTTCCCCATTCCCCATTGCTACATATCTCTGTTCAATTTCCTAACCCTCGGGATATCACACCCATTCTTCCCATAACTAATCCTGCCCCTCTCTTTCGCCCAAGACCCTTCCACCTTTTCTCCTCTCTCCTCTGATTATTTCCAGATACACTGAATCTAAGAGATCAGAAAGTCAGGGAGAGTCTTAAACACATGGACACAGCAGAAAATTTCCTGAAATCAATACCAATGGTTTATGTTCAAAGATCAACTTGGCAAATGGGACTTCATAAAATTGCAAAGCTTATATAAGGCAAAGAATACTGTCAGTCAAAAGATTTGGAAAAGATCTTTAGCCTACATCCAGTAGAGGGCTAATTTCCAACATATACAAAGAACTAAAGAAGCTAGACTCTAAATAATCTTATTATAAAATGGGGTACAGATCTAAATAAAGAATTCTCAACTGAGGAATATGTAATGGCTGAGAAGTACCTAAAGAAATGTTCAACATCCTTAGTCATCAGGGAAATTAAATCGAAATGACCCTGAGATTCCACCTCATACCAGTCATAATGGCTAAGATTAAAACTCAGGTTACAGCAGATATTGGTGAGAATAGGGAGAAAGAGGAACATTCCTCCATCGCTGATGGGACTGTAAGCTGATATACAACCACTCTAATCAATCTGGTGGTTCCTCAGAATATTGGACATAGTATTTACTACCTGAGGACCTAGTAATACCACTCCTTGGCATATAATACAAAATATGCTCTAACATATAACATGTTCCACTATGCTATGTTCATAGCAGCCTTATTTATAATAGCCAGAAGTTGAAAACAACCCAAATATCCCTCAAAAGAGGAATGGATACAGAAAATGTGGTACATCTACACAGTGGTATACTACTCAGCAATTAAAAACAATGACTTCATGAAATTTCCAGGCAAATGGAAGGAACTAGAAAATATCATCCTGAGCAAGGTAACTCAGTCCCAAAGAATACACATGGTATGCACTCACTTATAAGTGGCTACTAGGCAGGTAGCTCAGAATACCCATGATACAACTCACAGATTACATGAAGTTCAAGAAGAAGGAAGGCCTATTGTTCCTCACAAAAGGGTTAAACCCTCTGAGGTTCAGCATTTGCATGCCTATTCATGTATTTATTATTAAGTTTATGTTTATACAACTTTGTTGATGAGTCTTTATGGGGTAGCCTAACATCCCTAGGAGACATTTTCTCACAGCAATCTCTGGATCCTCTGGCTCTTAACAATCCTTCTGTACCTCTTAAGCAATAGTTCCTAAGCCTTGGGTAGTAGAGGTCTGCTGTAGATGTATCAGTTAGGGCTCGGCTCCACAACTCTTCATTTTGGTAGGTTGTTGGTTTCTACAAGTATCTCCATAAATTTTAACAATGTGTAATCTGAAGTCCAAACAGTTATGCAGAGACAGGTATCTGGGCTGCCAATGGACTAGTTCCTAACAGAGTGCTACTGGCAAAGGAAGGCAGACTTTTTAATTTGGAAATCTGAAGAAACAACTCTAGATATTAGTGATCACATAGGAATCCGTTACTCCACCAAATGTCCAAAATTAATTTCAAACAAGTGACTGTGAAAGAAGGAAGGCGTCTATGATCTCTACCATTTGATACAGAGTTTCTCTAATAGTGCCAATTGGGAACGCAGAAAACCCACCTTCTTGATGGAAAAGACTCAGCAATGCTACAGAAAGAACAAAACGATGACTTTATAGTCCATTGGCTCTTTATTGTCTTCCTTGTAAGCCACACCTCCAGAATAGCTTAAGTGATGTTGCAGGGTAGGGAGGTTTTAAGCAAAAATACTAGTTTTTCAATTCACTAAGTAAATAAAGCTTCTAGAACTGCATGAGATACAGAGAGTTCAAAAACCATTCTTTGATCCTGATCATCGAGGAAACTTACCAGGTACATCCCTACCTCTTACAGGAGAAATACTGACTTGGAAAATTTTTATTTGAATATCCAGAAAAAGATGACTGCACTGTTAACTAAAGAAGCACAGACAATCTCAAAAATAAGCAACCAAACAAAAAAGTAAATGAACAACATCACCACCAATAACAAAAATCCAGAGTATTTGCATCTTTGTGAAAATTTGTAATCCCATACAAGTAAGTATACTTTAGAGCGAAAAGAAATTAATGAGATTTTTTTTTTGTAAAATGATATCCTTGCACAGATCAGTTGTGATTGATAACCCTGAAGGTACCATTGATCCTCAGGAAGATGAGAGGTCAGGCATTTGATGAAATCACACAAGGGCATGTGAGGAAAGCAACCAGCCACCAAGTGTGGACCAAAAAAGTAGAATATCAAGGAATTGAGATACTGTATAGCAGAGGAGAGGAGAGAAGTGACCCAGAAACCTTTAGGTTTGAGAGGTGTATAAGCTTATCCTGAGAAAATAGTTTTCCAAAATTGTAATCCAGGATATTTCAGCTGGTAATTTGTTTAAAAATTTCTTTAGTTTAACTGAGAGTGTTTGGGACAAAACCTATACAGTGCCTTCAGAGGGGCATGGTACTATCTCAGGGACAATGTCCCACATGTCTTCAGTAAGAGTGGAGAGAATGAAGCCTTTCTGAGGGAAGGCAAAAGCACTGTAAGAAGAATCTTCAAGCACAGAGATAAAGGAAGGATCCTTCACCAAGCACCGTATCATATGGCAGTAGACAATGATTTTCTTGGGTTCAGCTATATGGAGGACTCTCTTGATGTGAACAGCTTCCAACTTGAAACCATTTTGTGAAAACACATCTTTGTTGTTTTTTTTATTATTTATACAGTGTAGAAACTTTGAAGGTTCTCTATTTTATACTGGATAGCCATTTTAGCTATAAAATGTTCCTTACTCCAATGATACAGCAGCACATTAAAGATGACATTCAGTTAATGGAGAGGTCCTCAGTGGTATGACATCAGGGGATCCTGGATGTTGTTGCAGATTACAGGACAGTGCAAAATAAATGATTCTAGTTGCATAAAGGTTTTCAAGGGATTGCCTCTTTGGGGCAGAGTATTAGTGACATTCCTATTATTTAATGGTGGTGTTTTTGTATTTTTTCTGTAGAAAACTTAAATATGGGATGTAACTTACATGAAAAAAAATGCTCTTTTGGAGGGAGTGTATAAGGATAATCTTTTTTGCTCTGTGTGAAGGTGGTTGTCTTTATCAAATGCTGATTTCTACACCAGCAAAGAGTTGACTGGCAAAGACAGGCTAGACTTAGGTATTGTTATTTTTATGGAGCATCACCTGTATTGGTGTAACATTTTTTCTAATGGTTTGTAAACATTTCTACATATTATCAACCATCACCTTCTGATTGGTTAATAAAGATCTGATCAGCCAATTGACTGAGCATAAGATAATAGGTGGGTCTTTCTAGTTGGAGTTAGAGAATCCTGGGGAGATGAGGGGGGAGAGAAGGAGAGAAGGAGAGA
>NW_022651280.1:0-4634 GCF_011064425.1 Rattus rattus
CTCAAGTTAATACTAAAAAAAAAAAAAAAAAAAAAAGAAATACTCAAGTTTAAAAAAAAAAAACAAAGACAATCATGAGTAGGTTTAATGTTTTCATTACACTTCATTAAAAGTAAATTGCTCATAAAATATCCTCCTAATCATGCAAGAAAAACAGGTCCCAGGGGAAACACATGGAGATAAACTACTATAGCTACTCTACTGCAGGAAGGCTCAGATATCTGCACCTTAAAGCCAGGACGCTTTGACCCGGGGGTCATTGTTGTATAAACTGGTTGCTGGCTTCACTTAATGAAAATAACTATTCTGTGGAGCTACAGAATGCAACTAAGAGGGTGTCAGGAATGCCAAGCACCCTGTCTCGCTTCATCTTCATGTTAAAGTCAGGCAGACTGCAACACTGAGTGATGTAGGAACCTCCACTCTCTAGCATTATGTAACCAATTTTTCTTTTTAATTGAAAGAAAGGAATGATAAAACAATTTAAGCTAGATTAAAACAGAAGTGTTTTGACTTTTGGAAGTAAATGATAAAATTTTGCCAATAACATTGTTACTTTTATTTATGTTTTCACGAAGATGAATAAAATGCCTAGTTATTTGAACTCTTCGTCAAGATGTTTTATGAACTATTCTGTGTGCAAGAGTTTGGTACACAGCACAAATTAAAGTCTCCTTAAAATGACTCTACTCTCAAATAATTTTGTTTTCAAAGGCCACGTCTCTTGGGTAATGAGTAATTTTCTCCTGATGATTACTAATCAGAATTATGTGGAATAGCAGCTTGCAATGCCTTTCTCCCCCGGAATGAAAGAATATATTTGGAAATTGGGAGCCTGCTCTGTTCCCTTCTTCCTAAGTAACTTTTTCAGTAAAGTGAAATATGCAGTTAAGATTATAAATCATCTTATATGTGAAAATTAATATCTGCAAGTATTTGTTTAACAGCGGTTTTAATGCCAAAAGTAATTAGAACTTTAAAAAATCATTTTCTGAAGACCTTACTCTATCAAAAGCAGAGCAGTTCTATATTTTCATTTGAACATTCGGACTTCTCTATCAAACATTCAAAACTAGTGTTGTGTTTTATTTCTCTGTTGATTCTGCTTTTATCCTGTTCCGTGTGTGGAGTAAAGTGATTTTTTTTCCTGCACTTTGCGCATGACATTAGCCTTCTTATCACTTTCTGCACACTTGTGACTGCTCAGACTTCCAGCCAGTTCCCATGTAGGCAGAAGTTAGTTACCACATCTATTTTGAAATCTTGACTTCATCTGTGGTTAATAAAGAGATGGGAAGAGAAACCTAGTGGACTTGGAAATAACAACAGACTGAGAATATATCCCTCTCCCTCGATGCTCCCGGCTTTACATGATGTGAGATTGGATACAAACTATGTGCTGTGAGCTTTCTGATCCATTAGAATTGAACACTGGCATGGTCTCTTAGCTTTTTCATAGAATATTTCCAAAGCTTACAAAATATAAGAATAAAACAATTTATCATTTTGTATTATGGTATAAAATAATAACTTGAGACGTAATAATATTAGTATATTATTAGTACTGACAGTTGACTTCCAGAGTTTTTCGATTTGTATATTTGAAACTTTATACCCAGTGAGTAGCAACTCCATATTTATCACAGTCTATATTTAATGTCTCTTGTACATCTGAATTTCATTTTTGACAATTCTAAATAAATTTTAAAGGAAACAATTTAATCCAATAATATTTACTTAGAGAATATCATTGTATATGATACTGTTTGAGACAAATTAAGAACACAACCTTTTAGATTTCTTAAATCTCCAACAGCTGATTCTTATTTAAGCAATGATAGAGTGATGTGAAAACACAGGCAGAATACAGTGATGCCAGCTAGCAACTTTGCAGTGGAGCAGTGGACAGCCCAGAATGCACTGCCACTCAGAAACTCATTTGTCTATACTCTCTGTTTCAAGAACGCTGTTTGCTTACAAAGTCATGGCCGAAATTTATCATTCTATTTTATTTTCTTCCTACAGTACAAGATGCATATTGTTGAGAATTTCAGAAACCAAATTACAGCAGAATTTCTGTTGGGTTAAAAGTTATATTAAAGTTATTTGCCTATGTAAGTAAATTAGAATAATCAACTTATGATCAAAGCAATCAGAACCTCTTCAAATTCATGTCACTTAAAAAATAATTGCTTTAGAGGAAAGCCCTCTCTTTCTTTATGAGAGTACACACACACACACACACACACACACACACACCAGTCATGAACACACTTAGTGTACAATTGAGTATTTTTATTTCTTTAACCTTAAGTAACTAACTTCTGGTTTCTCGCTTTAATAAAACTTACATAAGTAGTGTCTTTGGAACCATCTAGAGTAGGCATGGGAAACAGATTAAAATAACATGCAGACTTGTATCATGATGAAAAGCATATACCTAGGTGTCCAATAGTTTAGACTGGAGTTGTGACTTAGTCATTTCCTAGTAACTTGGCTTACTAGATACTCATTTAAGTTTCCTATATTTTAATTGTTCTCATTAGCATACCATAGATATTCATAACTTAATATTATGATGATAGATTCAGGGAAATCAGGCACTTGAAGCAGTTTCTAAATTCAAGTGAGTATTCCCTCAATGTTGCTTTAAATCTGAAATTAGTTGATACTATTAATAGAATGGGAAGGAAAGGATTCATTTTCAGAATTGATTGTGCTGGATAGCTCTGCCAGCATGATACCCTTTGCATTACTTATTCTCAAGTTTTATAAATTTTGGATTTAGAAAATGCCTTCCAGATATTATAGCAACCTTTTAGAACTAAATAGCTAGGTAATCTAAAGCAAAAAATAATGGGTTAAATAAAAAGAATTTAATGTAAAATTAGCACTTTATTTTTAGGTAAAGGAACAAAAGAGGTTGGTAAAGTAACAAAACATGATTTAGGTTGAAGTCTATTTTGGAGTTTGAAACTTTATTTAAATGCACTCCATGATAATAACTGCACGATGCATAGAATTATGGCCAGGATGGCAAACGTCAGGCAAAGATGTGAGTTCATGATTACTTTTGGTCTTCAGTTACACTAAGAAGCTCATGAAGTAACTGGCCCCAAGTAAAGAAAACCAAGGGAGTGTCCTTAATGTTGACTTCATGTGGGGAAAGTCATAAATTAAGACTCAAAAACTGTAGTAGTCCAGGTGTCTACACAAGGGTGTAGAAACAAAGGGTTTTATGAAGAGTTCCTCTAATCCAGGGGTTTGGTGGACTGTGACTCTGGGGTAGAGATTAAGAGGGAGACCTGGATTTCTGAACAATGTTATATATTAGCTCATTGGAACACTGCTGACCCTTCAGAGGAAATACTTTGGAGAATTAGAAAGGTTTATAGCACCATGACTCATGTTAACACACTCTTGACACACAGGCTCTCTGATACCAACACATCTTCCCTGATCCCTCAACTCACCCAACATACGAAAGCTCGCCTTTAATTATCACTTGGTTAATCTTCCAAGTTCCAAACCCTTGGGCACAGCCATTTTGTACCTAACTGAATCACTTCTGTGGCATTTTATTAAGAACGCTAGTAATTAATAGCATTTTCAACAATAAATACCCTAAGGTCTCATAGGAGGTAAAGCTATATAACGACATTCTCTTCCTCACACAAACTCACTTCAACCTTTTTCATTATTTACCATTTCACCAATTACATCTTCTTCAGCGACTATAAAATTACAAAGAATAGAAATTCTTACTGGGAGTTTCTTTCAGGCATTTTAAAGTCCGAAGTGGGAAAAATCTAGTCACAGCTCATAAAAGAGAACAATGATCCAAGTCAGTTGGCCCCTTTTCACCTCTGAAATTTAAAGTCTCTGAGTGCTGTATCCCTCTTATCATGTGAACCAAACATTTATTTCACTTGCAGAGAGGGTCTAGAATGGCTGAACTAAAAGAATCCTTATTTTCTGAATGTGTGTGAGCTCCAGAGCAAGCCTTGTTCACAGATACAGTCTTCTGAGTTGTATATAAAGCTGACTGTCCCAGATAAATGACTCAGTTTAAAGAAGGCAATAGCCAAGGGCATAGTGGCATAGGTTTATAATCACAGCACACAGGGTTGAGGTCCATCGGAGGCAGAGGCAGATGGACAGCCAGTTTCTGTAAGGTAAGTTTCAAGACAGCCAGTGTTGTTACGTGGAGAAATTCTGTCTGACAAACAATAAATACATAAACAAGCAAACAAACAGATAAGACAGTGTGTTGAGTAGGAACTTCACATCACTTATACTGTGCAGGATCTCTTCCTACCATGGGAAATCTCTGTGATATGTAGTAAGCCAAAGCTTGATTTCAGATTCCCTCAAAAATGTGGTTATGCTACTATTTTGGTCATAATATTTAAACATTTTATAAGTTAATTAATTTATTTTTTATTTTTTATGTTTTTGTTGGTGTGGATTTTGATGTCCATGTACTTTTCAAGGCTACAGATTAATGTGTGATTCTCTATAGCTTTCCAATCATTTTGAGATGGGTTCTAACCCTAAACCAGAATTTCATCAGTTTAGCTAAACCTGATGATCAACAAGCCTCAGGTAGCCTCCTGTTTCTGTGTCTCTATGAC
>NW_022651281.1:0-4748 GCF_011064425.1 Rattus rattus
AAGAAACATGAAACAAGACTCTCCTTTGTGTGTGTGATCTTCAAACCCTTTCCTAAGCATCTCCAAGATGCCATTCTGCATGATTGAACCACTTTCTGCCTCCCACATTTGCTTCCTGTGCACTTATTTACCTTTTTATCATCAATGTCTACAACCTACACACCCTGGTAGTTAGCTGGACCTCGGAGTCCCCCGAGTTCATGTTTCCTTTTGCCTCTGTCATCTGCTTTCCTGCTTGCTCAGCCACAGACCTGTTTTACAGGAGTCACACATTGCCCATCACGATGACATATTCAAACTGTGGAAAGTAACTGAACATCCGCAAAGATTCCATCCAGACTTACCTGGCTTCTGTGAGGTCTGTGCACCATAATATCTGCGCTTCACGAAGCTTTCCCAGGAGGGCAGTGTTCTGTGCTCTTCTCTGCTGTGATACACACTAGTTGGCTGTCTCACTTACCCACTTTGATAACTTTCAAGTCTTGATATTTTATAGGGAAAACGTAGAATAGGAACTTTACTCTAGTTCCTGCTACTTTGAACACTTGCTAAGAAGGGTTAATGATGGAGTGTGAATTCTTATTTTCTTTCTGTTTCACACACACACACACACACACAGAGAGAGAGAGAGAGAGAGAGAGAGAGAGAGAGAGAGAGAGAGAGAGAGAGAGAGACCATGAGCATGTAGTGCCAGTGGAAACCAGAAAAGTACATCAGATCTCCTTAAGCTGGAGTTACAGGACCTTGCAAACTGCCTCACATGGACTGGGAACCAAACCTGAGTCGTCTTTATGAACTTTAGGTGCTTTTAACCTCTGAGCCATTTCTCTATTTCTGGCGTGTGAAGTAACTCTTTCTGACATAGTATAGCTCTTTTTTTTCCCCTGGCCTACTATGACCACCCATTGATGAATATGGCTTCATAGTGTAACAAGGAACCACAGTGCACCACAGTGATTGCCAGATCTACAGCAATGGCGATGGTCCTCTTAACAGCACTAACAGAAAGGAGAGGGTCTACAGGGGATTCCGGTGAGCACTGCTGACCCAGTGATGCTGCTGGCCATTCTTCTCTGCCTCCCAGCTGTTTTGGTGTTTGTGAGTGCTAGAGTACATAGGAAAGTTAGGGGATACAACTTCGATGCAGTTAGCACCCACCCACAATGAGAGAGAGCTTTTTGATACTGTAGCCATTCTGAGTCACCCATTGTCTCAGTCAGAGTTTCTATAAACATCATGACCAAGAAGCAAGTTGGGGAGGAAAGGGTTTATTCAGCTTACACTTCCACATTGGTGTTCATCACAAAAGGAAGTCAGGACTGGAACTCAAGCAGGTTAGGAGCTGATGCAGAGGTCATGGAGGGATGTTGCTTACTGGCTTGCTTCCTCTGGCTTGCTCGGCTTGCTTTATTAGAAAACCCAAGATCACCAGCCCAGGGACGGCACCACCCACAATAGGCCCTCCCACCCTTGATCATTAATTGAGAAGATGACTGACAGCTGGAGGCATTTCCTCAAGGGAGGCTCCTTTGTCTGTGACAACTCTCTGTGTGTCAAGTCGGCACACAAAACTGGGCAGAACACCCATGTTTCCATAATTAACCAAGTAAGCACTATAAGTTCATTGGTTCTACAATTTGGACTTGGGTAGAACTTTTCCTTTTTCCATTATAAGCGCCCTAGCTGGGATATACAAGAATTTCCTCATCTTTTTCCAGTAAAAGTAATTCCACACTTAGCCATTTGGGGGGGCGTGTGGAGCAAACTTCTGCTCCTCCTAAATACAGAATTATCATTTAGTGATGCAATTTCTTCTGTGGATAACTGACCCTAGGTATATCGAAAGATAATGAATTCAGATTACATCTATGTCTTGCATGAGCTTTAGTTTCCTCATCGGGAGCATGAGGATATAAATACCTTTTCTCTGTGGATCTGAAGGTGACTCTGAACGTTAAGTTAAAGCAGGTGTCATTTCTAACACCATAGACATAATCTGTTATCACGGCACAATTATTGTTATTTTATTGTTGTCTTTATATTTGAAGTGTATAATTTAAGTGTAAGTTGTAATCTTCGGTCCAGTCGTAGTTTTGAGTTTAAAAGTAGCAGATTGGGCCTCCCGAAAGTTACCATCATTGCATTCACTGGTGAGACTACTTTCCCTCGCATTCAATCTGTCCTACTGGGACCATTTACCCGTCAGTCATGCTAAGCCTGTTTTGGATTTTAGAATCATTTTTTAAAAGCCATAAAAAGCTCTTGTACAAATCATGTAAAACTATTGTTCTGACAACATAAATGTTCTGTGCATCAAAAACCACATTAGAATTATCCAAGCGGCTATGAAAATGCATTCCAAAGAGGAGCCGTAATGTTTTGATAAGGACCCCCACCACAGTGAAAAGCATGGGTGTGAGTGAATCCCAGAACATCAATGCTAATGAGCTTTGTCACCACCAAGCAGCAAGCCTGGGGTCCAGGTCACAGGTAGGGGACTTTGGAGAGACAGCTATTTAAATCCAGCCATTACTCACTGTGCATTTTCAACAGACATCTCTCTCATTGCATGTAGAAATTTAATTTAATAAAAATAATTACCCTTTTTATATTATAATTTTATTATTTCATGGTAGTTCTCCATATTTCTGTATTTCTCTGTATGCGTGTGTGTGTGTGTGTTTTTGTGTGTGTGTGTGTGTGTGAGAGAGAGAGAGAGAAGAAGAGAGAGAGAGAGAGAGAGAGAGAGAGAAGAAAGAGAAGAGATGCGGAAGCTAGATTGATGTTGTCTGTCTTTCTCTGTTTTTTATTTTTAATTTTAAATTGCATTTATTTATCATACAATATATATGTATATTTAGCATATAATACATACATATATATGTTTGCGTGCATGTGCGTATGTGCCACTGCCCACATGTGGAGGCTAGAAAACAACTTGTAGGAGTTGGTTCTTTCTATCATGTAAGTCCCGAGTAGGTCTTGTCTGAAGGATCAAACCGGGGTGTTCAGAATTGGTGGCAGGGACTTGTTCCAGGTGATCCATCTCACAGATCCCCCACTTCATTTTTGAGACAGTTGCTTTAACTGGCCATGCAGCTCTCAGGTCTCATTGAAGCTCGATGGCCACAGACAGCCTCCTGTCTCTTCCCTTCCACTATCATTGAGCTCTCCATGTGTAGCTTTAATGTGGGTTCTGGAATTGAACTCAGGGCCTCCTCCTTGAGCAGTGAGTGCTTTATCCCCTGAATCACCTTTCTAGTTCAATTCTCAATATTCCTGAAAGCACCTTGATCTAGCCATATTCTAATCGTGTGGATGTTCTTTTCTCCGTGTATTAATTCCGCGACAAAAGGTGATTATTCATCCTCAAATCAAATTTCTCCATGCAATGGTACAGATGCCAATTAAAGAGTTCATAGTGAACAATGGCTATTCCTAAATATCCATTTTCTGTAGTTCCCTACCTGTGGCCTGGGCCCAAGGTTTGCTGCTTTGTCATGGTGGGCACCTCCATAGCTCACTGTCATAGTCATAGTCAGGTGAATAACTACGTGACCTGGAAGAGCTGTGCCTAATGCAAGTAGAGGCTGTACAGGTTAACACCATGGAAAGTGTTGTGACCAGTGCTCGCTGAATCAAACCATGGTCCGTTCTGCAGTTCTGACTGCTCTTGAGGATGCTCAGTCACAGCCTTGGAAGTCCTTTCTAAGGCCAAATGACTGAGTGTCTCATTTCTCCCTCAAACTCAGCTCTAGAAAAACCTGCCATGGACCCCACTCACCAATTTACTGACCTTCGAGCATTTCCCAATAAAACTTGCATCAGTTGAAAATAGCAGGCAACAAATAAACAATTTCAGTAAATTAACAATATGTTTTGTTGTTGAATAATGTGTTTTTATTGATCGGTGATAGGTAGGCAAAAACCAGTGCAAGTCAATAGTGGGGCCACTTTCATAAATCAATGTCAATTTGTGGCTTATGTTTCAGTTGGCTCCCACCAAACCCCAAAACTGATTTTGAAATTGTCCAAGCACAGTGAATTTCAAGGTGTGAGGCACAGAGCACAATGGACACTGTCTAGCACATGGAAACTCACAGTGCTCTCTCATACACAATGCTCTGGAATCCTCAAACCACTTATTACTTTTAAATCAGAAAATCATATATTGTTTTGAGTAAGTTTACTATTTTTGTCTTGGAACACATTCATAGATACCTTGGGCTATATGTGACTTCTCAGTCACAGGCTGGTTATACTTGTGAGATTATGAAATTTAAATTAAATGTTAATGACTTGTTAAGATTATTAAAATGCCATCTCTAGTATCTAGCTTTCCAAGTCTCTCATCTACTATTAGGTACCAGTTTCCAGAGATATTCAAAATTCCTTCTCATAATAAAGTTAGAGTTAGGAGGATCCCTGCCTTCAGCAGCTCTCTGCTCCCAGGTCCCCTGGAGGGGAGTTCTCGACGCCTGGTCGGGCGGGCACTCCTGAAGCAGCAGAGCGGAGGAGACCACCAACGCTGCCCACCCTGCCCACATCCCTGGCTTCCAGGAGGAAACTGTATACGGCCTCTGGGCACCCGTGAGAGGGGCCCAGGAGGAAACTGTATACGGCCTCTGGGTACCCAGAGAGGAGGCCCAGGGCAACAGATCCAATGCCTGGGAGACACCGGCCGCACCTGAAGGGACCGACGGATAAACAGTTCTCTGCACCCCAAATCCCGTGGTAGGGAGAGCTAA
>NW_022651282.1:0-4794 GCF_011064425.1 Rattus rattus
TTTTTCATCTCCATTGAGAGAGCCAGAAAGCAGAGGGATGCTCCTAGAATATTTTTCTGGAACATAATCTTTCAAATATAATGAAGATAGCATGTAGGCTATCATTATAATCCAATTCTGGATTTCTCCCCTCCCTCCCTCCCCTCCCTCCCTAACTCTATCTCTTCCTCTTTCTCTCCCTCTCTCCCTGCCTCCATCCCTCCCTCTCTCTCTTCCTCTCTCTTTTCCTCCCTCCCTCTGTCTCCCTCTGCCTCTCCCTTCCTCTGTCTGTCTCTGCCTCTCCCTCCTCCCTTCCCTCCCTTTCTCTATCTTTCTCTCCCTCCTTTCTTGCCTCCCTCCCTCCTTCTGTCTCCCTTTCCCTCCCTCCCTTACCCCTCTATAGTTCCCTCTTCCTTTCCTTCTCTCCCCCGACAACCCTCCTGTGTGTTAAGAAAGTTCAGTAGAACTTGGAAGGCTATTAGGAGGGGAAAAAAACATTCCTAGCCATATGGGAGATAAGATCCCCTGATCTAGCCTTCCAAACAAAATTAGGGGTTCTAGATAAGATGTGACTTTAAGAAGATGTTTATAATGCCCTGATGAAATAGCAACTTATTCTCAGAGGCTGAAGTTAGGCAATAATAGGAACTCAGGCAGAGAGTTTGAACAATGAGCACCTTTGCTGTGGGGGAACTTGTGTTTCAGCAGCCCCGGCAGTGAAGGGTGGAGAGGAAAAATGAATACCCTGATGTAGGAAGGATGAGCAGGGGCATAGGAGACCTTTCCATGTGGAGTTACAATCCCAAATTCACTCAGCTTGATATAAGGGTGAGTGATAAGTCACCCCAGGTTGCGACAGTGTGAGGGTAATTGCTGGTCACGAAATTGACAATGATTGAAATAAGAAGTTCTCCTCGTGATATATAAACATAAGGTAATCTCTATGTGGTTTTAGCTTCAATTCACATTACTTAGGTGATATAAAAATTTACAAGGCGGGGATTTTGTTCAAAGTGGTTCTGGGCTAAAGTGTCCCCTGGAGCCTGACAGGAGTGAAAGCAATACTCTGCAGAAAAGTGGATCTGCTCTCAGAGAGCTTTTATAGATGAAGTCCTAAAAAATGAGAACACCATGGATAAAGCAAAACCAGGGGATCAAGACACCTTGAGCGACAACCAGATGAAACAACAAGCAGCAAATTCAGATGAGCAACTCTTTAGATACAAACTAAGTGTAATTGTCCAAATAAAATATGAGGAGCAACACACAACACACAGTAGACTCCAGGAATAAAACACACACACACACACACACACACACACACACACACACACACACACAAGCACACTTTAGGTTGTCCAATAGACAGATAGTCCAGTCTCAAGATGGTTCCTGTATTAGTATTCTTGTCATTCTAACACAATGCCTGAGATTATTAACTTTTATAAAGAGAAAGGTTTTTTATTTTTATCCACATATAGTTTTATTGGTTCTAGTCTATGATTACAGGGGATGGATATTCACTTGAGCTTCCAGTAGAGTAGCAGAGTTACTAACCAAGAGTGAGTCCTTGATGACCAAATTCTCTCCCCACTTGGGCAGAAAGCAAAAGAGAAAGAAAGGACTAAATGTCAGAATCCCCTTTGAGGACCTCTCCCAATGACCTCAGAATTCCCCATAAGTCCCTGGCTCATCAAGGTCATGTGGCTTCTGTGATAGCAAACACCAGTGTCTAAAGTTTGGGGCTTTTTAAAACATATTATTCATTCTTTGTGAGTTTCGCATTAAGCACCCCATTCCCACGCATCTCCCTATCCCCTCCTATCTGCCCTCTGCCCTTGTAACTTCCACCCAAAAGAAAATAAAAAAACACATAAAGCCAAGTCATGCAGTTAAGGAAACCCTGGACCCTTCACTTTCATGGTAACTAATCTCCCACTAAATTTTGTAGCAACTGGTTATACAACAATAGAAGGAAGGTTTGTCTAGAATGTAGCCAGAACTCCAGTCCTGTAATTTAAATTGTTACTATCTAATCCCTTCCGCTGTGATTTTTTTAACCTATAACATCTTATTCCAAGAAGATAAAACTGGGACAATATCACCATAGCGACTTTATGGCCTAGGAAATAAAGTTGTTCATTAACCCCTAGTGATGCAATGGCTATGTTCCTAAGTGTTTTCCAAGAGAGGATAGACCAAACCATCAAAACTTCAGCCATATGAGGGAAAAGGAAAGCAGTTTGGCCATGGTGCTGTCCTCAGGACATAACAATAGAAACTGTCACTGAGGTGGAACACAGGAAATTTATTCCCAGGTCTTTTTATCTTCAACAAATATTTATTGACTATCACTGAACCTTGTGAACAGTCACAGACTTTCAGGATATTAACACCACCAAGGGCAGACAACGTGTCTGCTCTCAGGGACATGATATTCCAGTGAGACAACAAAAAACACAAGATTAAAAAAATATGTAGCAAAAAGTTCTAGTACTGGCAACAAAGAAGAAAAGGGCGAACTCAAGAGAACAGTTCTCAGGGGAGGGATGCTCCCCTACAGGTAAAGACCTCTGTTTCCAAGAGCAAGAGTACCACTCCATTTTCCTTAACAAATAAACAAAGAAAATGCCCCAAATTCAGACTCTGTTTTCAGTTTGGTAATTCCCATCTCCCATCACACTGGTCCCCTGTGACATCCACAACACACACAGCACAGAGGCTCCAGGAGAATGTGGCTTCCTTCCCAATCTCTTCTTGTCTGAGGTTTCCCACTGGGCCAACAATTTCCAGCCTGTAATGTGACAAGCACAAGAGCACACTTCTCTTTGAATGTTGAAAACTCTTTAGGGACATTATAAAATTTCTTTGTATTTGATTCAACGTATGAAGAGTGTACAGATATGTTGTAAATCACAACTCGAAATTTAAAACCAGTACAAATACACACACAGACTTGTAATCCACTGGAGGCAATTAACAGGAAGTGGATTAGGGGTGTTTGTTTTCATTTTCCATTGGGACAGTTTCTATCTTGAAGGACTCCGGGTCACATAACATATTATATAATCACATGTATGACAATATATACATCATAGTATGTGTAAGAGTTGGGGATTTGGGTAGTAGCCTGCAGATAACTGACTCAAAACTTGCCATGTATGAATGATGAACCCTGGACCAGAAAAGTCTATGCAGAATAGCGGTGCAATATAATCAAAGTCTATATGCCCGGAAGAAGTGAACCAGACAGCATTTACTCCCAGGGTTAGTCAACATTTTGCAGAGATAGAAAAATAGTAGAAACAAATGATATGTGTCTGTCTACAGTGAAAGGAAGGAAGAGCGAGATAGGGAAGGGGAAGGAGAGAGACAGGAAGAAAAACAGGCAAAGAGAAGGGGAAGAAATTAATGAGATTCAAAGAGCAGATACATTTGAGTTTACGGCTCCTAGAGATTTGAAATCTACAGTCCCAGTTGTCCAAGTGAAAATTGAGGTAAGAAATGATGGTGTAGTTTTGAGTCTAAAATTATAAGGCTGAAAACTCAAGCAGGGTTGCCAAGTTATAATTTCTAGATAGAATGGCTTTTCCTTTGGCAATTCTAAGACTTCCTCTTTAGAATTTCACCTGATTCTGTAGGGCCTGCCCACCTGCAGTGTGGAGGGCAATGTGCTTTACTCAATATTGGCATAAATAAAAGGAATTTTTAAAGAAATATTTATACATTCCTTAGGCAAAAAATTCCTTCTGGAGATCAAATACCAAGCCTTGTACATGCTAGACTACCACTTTCTTACTGGGCTACATCCCTATTCAGTATCTAGTCTTGTGTTGAACTATACAACTGGACACCTGACCAAATTGACATAGATTGCTAACATAATCTTTTCTCTTATACAATCTAACAAACTTCCTTATGAAATTGATATTATCAATGTCTATATTTTACCTTGGAAAAGACAATGCCCAAAGAAGTTCTTGAATATCAATCATTGCATGTGAAAGCATCTATACACGGGAAATCTTGGACATGGAGACTACACTGAAAACATCTCCTCCACACTCAAAGTTGCTTTACACAGAGCTAGATGCAAAATCTACACTTCCTGATCATTATGACCTGTCACTCACTTACAAATACAGAGACTTCTTGCTAAATCCATCTGATGAGGTTCACCAATGACAGCCTGTATTTAACCTACTGCAGCAGAAAGACGGTACCTCAAACAGAACAGTGGGCTACTGCATCAGCTAAAGGAAAAGATCTATATAGTAGCACTCGGAGAGGATGCACTGTAGGTAAATATGAAGCAGTTGTTAATACATTTTTCTCCCTTGGCTTTTGGGTTTATCAAAATACCAATCTACATGTCTCTGTGGACATAATATTTTGATGTTTAGACTATGAATAAATCAAACTCAAAGAAAACATCATAAATATACACACAATGGCTATACAGAAATATCCCAAGACCCATAGTTAGTGCTCTCTAATCAGCTATTTGGCACAAATGTGATCCCTACATTCATGCTGTACCCTGCCCTCTTATTTCTTACTATTATAGTTCTTTGGCAAATTTACATATGTGCATAAGACACTCTGGTTACTCTCCCCTACCCTGTATTTCCTTTCTCTTGCTCCTATCCAACTGCACAACTTGGTTTTGTTCTATGATTCCTTGTTTTAACTAGGGCCATTTCTGTGACCACTAGACTGAGTCTGTCCATTGGAGTTTGCTAGGGTCACCTCCTACTGTCTACTACATTTGTATAATTTGCTGGAATTACTCCAATCAGGCACTCCAACACACAC
>NW_022651283.1:0-4958 GCF_011064425.1 Rattus rattus
TGTACAACAATGCCAAGCAACCAGAGCTTCCAGGGACTAAGCCACTACCTAAAGACTATACATGGACTGACCCTGGACTCTGACCTCATAGGTAGCAATGAATATCCTAGTAAGAGCACCAGTGGAAGGGGAAGCCCTGGGTCCTGCTAAGACTGAACCCCCAGTGAACGTGATTGTTGGGGGGAGGGCGGCAATGGGGAGAGGGTGGGGAGGGGAACACCCATAAGGAAGGGGAGGGGGGAGGGGGATGTTTGCCCAGAAACCGGGAAAGGGAATAACACTGGAAATGTATATAAGAAATATTCAAGTTAATAAAAAAAAATTTTGGATTTGTCATAGAATATCTTGATTTCTAACATCTATGTTGATTGAAAATTTTTCTTGGTATAATAGTATGGACTGACATCTGTTATTGAGGCTACCTAGGGCACATCCAGCAAAGACAACTTGTATGAATTTCTCTAACTTCCATTGTATAGCTCTGGGCTTGCCTTTCAATCCTGAGGAGTCTTGTGGGACCCCAAATGTGCCCTGCTTCCCCATAGAGACAAAGACTAATGGATTTGAATTATAAAACAGGAGTCATTGTTCTGTTGCATCTAAGAAATATACCTTACCCTCAAGGATAAACATCACCTCAGAGTAAAGCATGGAAGAAGAGATTCAAAACAAATGGATCTAAGAAACAGCAGGGGAAGCTATTTTAATATCTGAAAAATATATTTCAACTAATCAGCTGAGACAATAACTAATCAGAAGACATGGGAAGAGCACTACACTCTCATCAAAAGGAAAATCCACCAAGAGGATGTTGTAATTCTAAATATTTATACACAAAACAGAAAGTTACTTAAATTAATGAAAGAAAAACTACTATAGATGAAGTCATAATATTGACCCTTTTAAAATTCTACTAAGGATTATCCATCAACCTTTAGCAAAGTATCAGGATACAAAATTAACACACAGACACAGACACAGATACACACACACAGACACACACACACACACACACACACACACACAATCAGTAGCGTCTTCAGTTTCCATATCCCGAATGTAGTGAGTCATAGCTAAGATTCTTTGTGGCCCATATTGTCCCAGGCCATGTCTCATCCATGAGATGCCCCTCACCAGTGTCCTCACCCCAGTCAGTTGTAGATTTCCATTTATTTTTATGACTATGTGTCTATCTCTTCTGTCCTTCCTCACACCTGATCCTAAGTCCACTCCTGAACCTAAAAAGGAACTCCAGTGAAGCAATAAAAACACCAACCAACCTATAAAACTTCCAACCCAAAATTTATCCTGTTTACAAGAAATGCAGGCATGGGGGAGGGAGCAGACACTGAGAGAATGGCCAACCAATAACATACCAGCTTGAGACTGATCCCATGGGCAAGCACCAATTCCTAGCACTATTAATGATATTCTGTTATGCTCACACACAGGAGCATGTTGTCCTCTGAAAAGCTCCATCCAACAGCTGACTGAGACAGATACAGACACCCACAGTCAAACAGAAGATGGGGCTTAGGGACTCTTATGGAAGAATAGGAGGAAGGACTTTTGGTCCCAAAGAGCATAGGAGCTCCACAGGAAGACCAAAGGTTCAACTAATCTAGAGTCTTGCGGATCTGAGTTTGAATGACCAACCAAAGAACATATATGGGCTGGACCTGGCTTTCCCACTCATATGTGGCAGATGTGCAGCTTGACCTTCATATGGGTCCTGAACACCGGGAGCAGGGGCTGTCCCAAAAGATGTGCTGCACACAGGATATGTTCTATTAGCTGGGCTACCTTGTCTGGCCTCAGTTAGAATATAAGTACCTAGTCTCAAAAAGACGTGAAGTGCCAGGGTGTGCAGGGATAGCAAGGGGGAGCACCTTCCCATAGGAGGAGAGATAAGAAGTGTGAAAGGACTGTGGGAGGCAGTGACTGGGAAGAGGACAATGAGTGAGGTTGTAAAGTCAATAAATAAAAATTTAACAGATACTGCTGGTTCAACCAGAGGTCAGCATGTAGAAGAATGAACCAAATGGATTTAGCACACATCTATAGAACATTTCTTCCTAAAACAAAAGAATATACCTCTTCTCACACCTCATCGTTCCTTCTCCAAAATTGACCATATAGTCAGTTATAAAAATGGCCTCAACAGATACAAGAAGATTGAAATAATCACATGTATCCTTTCAGATCACCACGGACTAAGGCTGGTCCTCAGTAACAGCAAAAACAGCAGAAAGTCCATGTACACGTGGAAGCTGAACAAAGCTCTACTCAGTGATAACTTGGTCAGAAAGAAATAAAAAAATTTAAAGACTTTTAAGAATTTAATGAAAATTAAGACACAACATACCCAAACTTATGGGGCACACTAAAAACAATGCTGAGGAAAACTCATAGCTCTGGGTGTTTCCAAAAAGAAACTGGAAAGAGCATACATGTACCTCATTCTTTGTACCCCATTTTTATTTCGGATATTTGGTTTGTGGGAATCTAACGTCTTTAATTTATTTTATATATTTCAGATATTAGCCATTTATACTATGTGGCTTTGGTGAAGATCTTTTCTCAATCTGTAGGTTGCTGTTTTGTCCTACTGACAGTCTTCCTTGCCTTACAGAAAGTTTTCTGTTTCATGAGGTCCCATTCATCAAATGTTGATTGTAGAGAAAGCCATTGGTGTTCTGTTCAGGAAAATGTCTCCTATACCAATGCATTCAAAGCTATTTCCCACTTTCCATTCTATTAGATTTAGGCTGTCTGGTTTTATATTGAGGCCTTTAATTCACTTGGACTTGAATTTTGAACAGGGCGATAAGTATGCATCTATGTGCATTATGCTACATGCAGACATCCTGTTAAACCAGCACCACTTCTTGAAGATACTTTCATTGGTTTGGTTTTATATTCTTTGTCAAAAATGAAGTCTCCCTATATGTGCAGGCTTGTTTCTGGGTCTAAAATTCTATTCCAATGATCAACCTGTTTTTATACCAATATCATAAAGTTTTTATTACTATTGCTCTGTAATACAGCTTGAGGTCAGAGAAGGTACTTCCTCCCAAAAGTTATTTTAGTACAGGATTGCTTTGGCTATCTTCATTTTTTGTTTGTTTGTTTGTTTGTTTGTTTTTGCATATGAACTTGAAAATTGCTCTTTCAAGTTCCGTAAAGAATCCTGTCAGAATTTTGATGGGAATTTCAATGAATCTGTAGACACCCAACTTCTGTTATCTTATTCAATTTCTTTCTTCAGAGAGAAACTTGAAGTTCTTGTCATACGGATCTTTCACTTGCTTGCTTAGAGTTACACCGAAATATTTCGTACTATTTTTGCCACTGTGAAGGGTGTTGTTTCGATTAACTTCTTTCTCAGCCCATTTACCATTTGTAGAAAAGAGGGCTACTGATTCCGTTGAGTGCGTTTTGTATCCAGCCACTCTGCTGAAAGTGTTTATCTGATAGAATTTGGGGTGTCGACTGTATATGCGATCATATCATGCACGAATAGTGATACGTTCACTTCTTTTTTCCCAATTTGTATTGCCTTGATCTCCTTTTGTTGTCTTATTGTTTTACCTAAAATTTTAAGTGAAATATTGAGGGAATGCAGAGAGAGTGGACAGCTTTGACTGGTCTCTGATTTTTAGTGGAATTGCTTTAAGTTTCTCTCCATTTAATTTGATGTTGGTTATTGTGTTGAAGTGTGCTGCGTTTATTGTGTATAAACATGTGCCTTGCATCCCTGATTTCACAAAGGCTTTTAAGATGGAGGGGTGTTGGATTTTTTGTCATTCTGAATGAAGTAAAACTTAATTTCAAAATATTTTTAATTTGCATTTCTCTGGTGACTACAAATATTGAACATTTAAAATTTGTTTTTACCAATTTGTGTTCATCTTTTGAAAATTCTGTTTAGTTCCGCTCCCCAGTTAAGTTGAATTGTTTGTTTTCTTGTTGTTTACTTTCTAATTATTTGCATATTCTATACATTAACCTTCTGTCAGATGTCCAGATGGTAAAAAATATTTTGCCTTTCTGTAGGTTGCCTCTCAACTCAAATGATGGCGTTCTTTGCTATACAGAAGCATTGCAGTTACACTGAGCCTATGTGTCAATTATTGATCTCAATGTCTACATGACCATGATTCTGTTCAGAGAGACCTTTTCAGTGACAATGAGTGCACACATATTCCTATATTCTCCGTTGTCATTTTAAGGGTGTTGGGTCTTAGGTTGACATCTTGATCCACTTGGAGTCTAGATTTTTTTAAAGTTTAGTAAGGGTCTAGTATAATTCTTCTGCATGTAATCATCTAGTTTCAGCATTACCATTAGTTAAAGATGCTGTTTTATGTATGTGTTTTTTACACCTTTGTAATAAATCATGTGCCTATGGGTGTTTGGACTTTTATCTGAGTCCACAAATTACTAATTTATAATATTTCTCTTGTCATTCTTTTTAGTGGTGTCATTTACTAATCTATTAGTTATTATTTCATGTAATTAGATTTTTATAGATGTGTGATTGGTAATAGAATTCTATCAGACTGTAAATGTTTTAATAGGATTCAATTATTTTTTGAATCATTCTACTTCACTCAGCTTGGAGTGAATCTTAATGAACACACCCTGAGGAAGAGGTAATGTCACCCATAGATTATCAGTACTATCAGGAGTATAATCCAAAATTCAGTTGTACTAGACAAACTCAGAAAATGCTACAACCATATGAGGAATTTGCTTCTGTAATTCTTTTTCTGAAAAATAACTTGAAAAATGAAACTGTGCATTGGTGTTTTCTAGTATAACAGAATGGAGAGGGGGAAACAAACATTGTCAGAAATTTGAATTTCTCTGAGGAATAATGGCAGGACTGCCTCTATGCAACTACAGGGGGCTGCACAGCCACAAAGCATCTCCTGCAGGAGGACCTGATTGAGGAC
>NW_022651284.1:0-4864 GCF_011064425.1 Rattus rattus
TTTTTTTTTTTACAACAAGTGTGCTGAGCTTTTAACTAGAAGAGCTTATATTCAGTAAAGAAATCATAATTTATGACTTCCATGTAATGGAATCATTCATAGCTATTGTAAATGACATACATTCATAAGTACTGACATAGAAAGATATCCACATTGAAATATAAGAAAGTTGCAAAGTATTAAGTAAAGTACAATCCTATTTTGAAAAAGTATATTTTCTATTATATGTTCAAAAAGTAAGATCTTTGAGACCATAAAGGAATTTGCTTAAAGTGGTTTATTTATGTTGTGGGAAAGCTTTGTGGTATAAGGGGACTTATATTTTTCTACTTTATATATTTTTCTGCTGTTTGGATATTTTAATGAGAATGTAGTCTGAATAAATAATGATAAAAGAGAGTTTATTGCTGGCACAATCCTCGGAGGCCTTCATGTGCAGAATAGAATGGTTGCTTAGTATAATCATTTCTGTCATTCATCTTGAAAAGACAAAAGCCAAAACAGAGCCAATTAATTAACTTTTGAATTATATCCCTTGTATATGCAAAGCTGTTTTCAATATTAAAAGACTTGAAATGGAACAATAAAAATAAGTATATAAACTAAAACAACAGATTGTTTAGAAGGCATGAGATAACAGCACTGGGAATATGGAATGACTTTGTTACTGGGTAGTTCAACCCTTAGCTTTCTGATAGGAAAGATGCTGACTCTGTTTTCTGTATTTCAATTAAAGGCAAAAATACTATAAGACAATTTTTGTATGGCATCTTGCATAGCTGACATTAAGTGATACATAGGACATTTAAAAATCATATATTTTATGAAATATTTAGAACCTTGTGATTGAATGTTCTCTATTTGCATCAAAGCACCATTTATTCACTGAAAGCACCTCTTTGGGAAACTGGGGGGATGTATTTTAGGCATATATTTACCCAATGGTCCAAATAAATCATTTAGAACATTTCTGCAAATAAGAATCAACTAGGGAGCTTTTAGAAATTTAGATTTTAGCCCGCAGACCTCTGTTCTCTTTGTTCCCCTAGCAGACTTAATCTCTCAGGCTTGTCATTAGCACTGCAACAGACTACTATTTGCAGCTTCCCTTCTCCCATCTTCATTTCTCCTGTTGATCCCACTCTCTAGCTTGGACAGACACTCCCTGCTCAATCAGAGGTCACACCTGCCAGAAGACCAGGTAGCCTGTCTACAGACCTTTTCTGCTCTCTCTGTTCCCTCAGCAGACCCAGTCCTTCAGGCTCATCCCAGCTGCAGTCATCTTTCCCCTCTATCCAGGCTCTGTGTGCATTCCAGAGACTATCCTCTCTTGATTTCCTAGAAATCAGCACCTAGACCTATAATTATTCCAAACCCCAAAGGCTAGATACCAGTGTAAAAGCACAATCGGTAACAGCCAAGACAATATGTGTCCACTAGAGATCAGCTATACTCTGACAGCAGACCCTGAATATTCCAGCATAGCTGAAGACCAAGAAAAAGACCATAAACCTTGGGTGAAGATGATAGAGGTCTGTAAAGAGGAAATAAATAAATCTTGTAAAGAAATCCTGGAAAACACAAACAAACAATGAGAGGAAATGAATATATTCCGTAAAGAAAGCCTGGAAAACACAAACAAACAATGAGAGGAAATGAATATATTCCTTAAAGAAAGCCTGGAAAACACAAACAAACAATGAGAGGAAATGAATATATTCCTTAAAGAAAGCCTGGAAAACACAACCAATTGAATTAAATGAATAACTCTTTTAAAGAAAGCCAAGAAAAAAAAAAAAAACCCAAACTGTTGAAGGAAATGAGTAAAACTGTTCAAGAACTGAAAGTGGAAATAGAATCAATAAAGAAGATACAAACTGAAGGTATTCCAGAAATCTAGGGAAACAAACATGAATTATAGAGACAAACATCACCAACAGAATAAAAGAGATGGAATAGAGAAGCTCAGGCATTGAAGACACAAGAGAAAAAAAGGATAAATTGATCAAAGAGTATGTGAAATCTTTAAAAATTCCTGGCTCAAAATATCAGGAAATATTGGATGCTATGACAAGACTAAACCTATGAATAATAGAAATAAAAGAAGGAAAAGAATTTTAGCTCAAAGGCCCAGAAAATATTTTAAACAAAATATATAAGGATGTCAGGAGCCATCTAGGATAGACTAAGGATAGTAGGTGGCCTTCTTGGAGGTGGCCCACTGTTTATGCATGGTTTTCGATGGGTGAGCGTGATAGCAAGGCCCAAAAAAACTTCATCTCAGGATTGCTTCTTACACCTGATATACTTTTCCTGTCACTATTAAATTAATATAATAATCCCTGGGCATTAGCTCACCCTTTTGATCATATTTCTTACAGATCAACATTAAGATGAGCTTTCATGAATGAATGCTCTTTAGAAAAATTAATGATTCTATAGAATTCCTGATTTGATTCAAATAATTTTAAGAAGAAAGTTTTAAGAGATAGTCTTAGTTGCTTTGTTAGAAAGATGTAATAAAGTTAAGATCAAGAATAGAATGTTCCCAATTCCCCATAATAGTAAGTAAAGCTTCATAATAAGAAATACAATGAGCTTTCATAATTACACTAAAAAGAGAAACAGGCTTGGGATAAATTTGTGTTAAAAGAAAAAGATTTAGGTCCAAGGTTAAAGTCATAGATGTGAACTATGATAAGGCAAGGGCATGTAAAAACTGTTGCTTTCAACTTATAATGAGCACATTAGAATAAAACATTACTTTGAACTTAATATCAACATCCTTCTGTAACTGCCATTTTATATAACATTTTAGCTCTTAGGTAATTTTCTAAAGAACATTTTGTCTAAGAAGGTATAAAAAGACCAGAGAAAAGAAATAAAGTTGGTTTGTTGGATGGTTTGACTTGGGGAGCTCTCCCACACCCATCATCCACCACCCACCCATCCATATGTATATGTCTGTTTGTTTATTTGTATGTGTGTAGGTAGCTGTTTATATGTAAGCATTATGAATACTTGTGGAGAGTATTCTCCCAACAGGTGGTTGGGCCCAACAAAAATGTGAAAGTGTTAATATGTAAATGAGAATGTGAATGAAAATGGAAATGCATGCATGAATGTATATGTGTCTGTGAATATTTGCTTGTGTAAAGTATCTTAATTATTTTCCTTTCCTTCCTTTCTGGTTCAAAAAGACTTAACCAGCCAGGCTAGTGGAAGACTGCCTGGCCAGAATAGTGAGCCCTAGCAATAAATTCTTTACCTAGTCTCCCCACTGTTAGCAACAAGTGTCAATAGATCCAGAGGCTTCCAGCTTCTTTCCTCAGAGTAACTTAAAGTCAGGATAGGCATACATTATTATAGAAAGCAACCTTACTCTTTCTTGCAAGACATCTTACCCCCATCAATGATCTTCCCCATGAACTGCTTCAGAAAAAGGATGCAGCCTGGGGCTAAGCACCCAGTAGAAGTAAAATTTCCTAACTTTAAAAAGAATATGTCCATAAAGGTATAAGAATGAAGCTTACATAGCACCAAAAAAAATTGGAACAGAAAAGAAAATTCCTCTGCCATATAATATTCAAAACACTTAAAAGAAGAAAGAATATAAAAGCTGAACGGGAAAAAGGCCAAGTAATATATAAAGGCATATAAGTTATAAAAGTATGAACATATAAAGGTATACTGTTAGAAATATACCTGATTTCTCAAAGAAGAGTTTAAAAGACAGAAGGGCTTGGATAAGTAGGTGTCTTATATACCCTGATAAACCACAGATGCCAGCCCAGACACCTAAACCCAGCAAAATTTTCAATTCACCGAAGATGGAAGAAAACAAGATATTCCATCAAAAGTCAAATTTAAACAATATCTGTCCACGAATCCAGCCCTACAAAAGGTACTAGAAGGAAAACTCCAACACAAGGAAGGAACCTACACCCACAAAAAGACAGGAAATACACACACACACACACCACTACCTCCACCACCACCAAAATAGTGGGAATTAGCAATTAGTGGTCATCAATATCTTTCAATATCAATGGACACAGTTTCCTCAATAAAAAGACACAGGCTAACAGAATGGATGTGAAAACAGGATCTATCATTTGGATGCATGCAAGAAACACACTTCAGCATCAAAGATAAACATTATTTTAGAGTAAAGGATTGCAAAAACAATTTCCAAGCAAATGGACCCAAGAAACAAGCTGGTATAGCCATTCTAAAATCTAACAAAATAGACTTCTAATCAAAATTAATCAGGGGTTAGGGATTTGGCTCAGTGGTAAAGCGCTTGCCTAGCAAGCGCAAGGCCCTGGGTTCGGTCCCCAGCTCCGGAGGAAAAAAAAAAGCCAAAATTAATCAAAAGGTATGGGGAAAGACACTTCATGCTCATCAAAGGAAAAATTCCACCAAGATGACATGTCAACTCTTAACATCTATGCCCCAACAAAAGGGGACCCACTTTTGTAAAAGAAACACTACTACAGGTTATATCACATATTGACCCTCATCACCTACTGTCTTAGGGTTTTATTGCTGTGAAGAGACACCATGACCAATGCAACTCTTATAAAGGAAAATATTTAATTGGGGCTGGCTTATAGTTTCACAGGTTCAGGCCATTATCATAATGGCAGGAAGCATGGCAGCATGAAGGTAGACATGATGGTGGAGGAGGAGTTGAAATTCCTACATCTTGATCTAAAGACAGACAAGAGTCTGTTTTCCACAGGCAGCCAGATGGACTCTCTTCCACACTGGGTGGAGCCTGAGCATTGGAGACTTCAAAGCACACCCACACATTGACACACTTTCTCCATCAAGGCCACACCTCTTTTTTTTTTTTTTTTTT
>NW_022651285.1:0-4933 GCF_011064425.1 Rattus rattus
AAGGAAAAAAAAAAGAAAAAAAAAATGGCTGTAATGAGTACCCACGAGAAAGGAGGAGCTAGGGAGGAACCAAATCAGGGATGGTGATGAGGCACAGTGAGTGTTAGGAACTAGGGGTGCTGAGTACTAGATTCTTCTTTGTCCTGAGAAACTAATGTTGAAACTAATAAAGACAATAAACAAGCACTGAATTAGTCAAAATGTGATGTAGTGATAAAATAAAAATTAAAAATTAAAAAGTAAATCTAATGGTCCATCTTGAACAAATGTGCTTAGAATAAAGCATAGTTTGGAGGAACAAAACCAAAGGAAATGTGGTCTAGAAATAATAATGAAGAGCAAGAAAATATAAAGCATCACTTTATATATTAATCCAATGAACATTTATTAGTTTCCCAGCTATAGTTGAAGCCCTGTACAAGCTAGTGGCAACAATTTGTCAGCAAGCCTCCAGGCTCAGGGACATGGAATCTGTGTTAGTATTCCAAGAACAGATATACCATACATACACACACACACACACACACACACACACACACACACACACACACACACAAATGAATACATGCATGCACACATGCATATACATGGTACACAGGAACCATGATCTATGTATGAACATTCTAAAGTAACATGTATCTCAATTAATGTGCTTATTACTCAATATAAGCTGTCAATCTCTTAGCAGGATTAAAGGGAAGGAGTTACAGGCTCTGTTAGGAATCAATATTCTCCAGGGAGTATCAGCTTAAATGAGAAGATAAATAGTACATTGAAGAGGATGGAGATTGAGAACATTTTGCTGATGAGAGGCATTGAATTCCAAGGCCTACAGTGAAAAGGTGATCAGAGGTGGGTGAGAGGTGAAATCTGACTGGTGAATATATGGATAATATCTAGAATGCGGTATCTGACATTTTTGCGGTGACCCAGATAAACAGGGCTATTAGCTTGATGGGATTAACCCCAGTGTTCTTTTAGGGGAGAGAAAATACTCTCTCTCCATCTGGGAGCTAGGAGCTTAGTTTGTGATAGAAAATAAATGAACAGCAACAATGAAAACCATGGCAATGTAGATAATGAAGAGGTGAATTATTGTTAAGGAGGTCAGATGCCACTGAACCCCGATATTCTAAGTCTAGACGTGACTTAAAAGGAATGAAAGCAAGAATGAAGTGTGAATGCACATACAAACAGCCCTCATTTGCTAAATTAAAAAAAAATATTTCAGAGATTTATATTAAGCACACAGGCAGTATGTTTTGGCTACAGACATAATTTATTATTACTGTTTTCATATGCCTTTGATACATTAATTCATATATGTAAAATAGTGAACTTCCATTTATTTTGGAAACATTGGCAAGAAGAGTTTTCTAAAATGTATATTTAGTTTGTCATATAACTACAAAGTAGACAACGAAATAAATTATAGGTCACCTTTAAGACTGAACTAATTAGGTGTTATTATAAACTTGTCAGCTATCTAGGAGAAGTAAATCGGGAAAAGAATTTTAAATGTTCACTTTTTTATAGTATTTATGGCTTTAGTATAAGGGTTCTATATTAAATGTTTTATATTTAAAAATACATACTTAGTAGATGTAAGACAGTTCAGTTAGTAAAGTTCTGGCTGTGCAAGTTTGAAGTTTGACTTCAGATTCCCTAGTGCACATAGAAGCCTGCTGCAGACCCACAACCCCAGCACGGGGGGAGGGGACACAGAGGTGACACAGGTACCTGATCAGTTGAATCATTGAGTTCGAGATTCAGTGAGAGCTGCGTCTCAGAGAACACTGTGTAGAAAAACTGATGCAGATTCCTGGCACTGACTTCTGACCTTCGCACATATATGCACCCACATGTACACACACCTGTACATGCAAGCACAAAAGCAAATAGATGCATACGAGGATAGGAACTAGTTGCCAATGATATGTTTAAGGTTTCAGTTTGGGGCAAGAAATATGACTTCGACATATGTTAAGACAGTAACACTATCACCCATGTTTAATTCAGCATGCTCCTTCGACACTGACATGTGTCAGTATTATTTCCAATAAAGTAAAAAAAAATGAGTTTTTATATCTCTCTGAGCTCACCTTCATCTTTAAGAACTTAAAAATTTGGATACTCACTTCGTTGCAAAGAGGAAAACATTTTGATCATAAGTAGTTCTGTCACAGCTCATGTCAGTATGGTTCTTTCTAACTGTTATTTCTGATGTGTTATAGACTGATACTTAATAGCATACAATGTTTTTGTTCTCAATCAAAATAAAAATAACCCAACTCATTTAATTACCCCAAACCACATAGGGGAAAGTGTACCCTTTGTGTGAAAACTTTTATTTGGATGTGTTGTGACAAGAGTCTGGTAGCTGGTCAAAGCAAAACTCCAACGAGGACAGCAATGGACAGAAAGACCGGAAGGCTCAGCACCTTAACTGTCCACTGGTGTGTTCTCCCGAGGGCCCACAGCTTTGCAGTAGTACACTTAGAGAAGTGGGCCCATTAGTTCTTGCCAGAAGCCTATACTCTGATTGCTATTCCCTTCTGATACAGAGACAACAATTAAGTTTCTAATCAGTGACAGAGCCTGGAGTTTTCTAATAACTTACATGGTGTGGGTATCAGCAGCTTTATTGGGCCGTGCAGTAAGAATTATAGAAGAGACTGAATTTGGGTCCTGGGCGCTCAGCTCCAGGGATGTGGACAAAGAGTGTCCAGGGATAGAGACACAGCAAACACAGGATGAGTGATTTAGTGAATAAAACATCTAAGCTTTGTGTTGTTTTTAATGAAATCTAATAAATAAACAACAAGAAAGCACCGGGAAATTGGCAGACAGATGATTCTCTCAAAGGGAAGACCTCTACTAAAAAGCATTGTTTCCACAGGCACACCTAGGGGCTAGCTGGATCAAAGCTCAGAGCAAAGAATTGTCTTTCCACCTTCCAGAATTCTAATTTTCACCAAGAAAATGGAAAATTTGAGATTTTGCCCAGTAGATGTCAGGCACTGTGAGATACCATAATTTAAGTCTTTTGTTAATTCTGTTTCCTAGTGCTTTAAGTAATTTATATTCATTGCCAACATAGAATTGTCCTAAAAACAAGGATATTTATGGGGACAATTAATTTCATTCCAAATGTTAATTCTTTCATTTTCAACATTAATTTTTTAAAATTTTTATTTGATGTTCAGGGAAAACTACTACTTCACTAGCAACTGAATTGAGAGAGTTTCAATGAGAACGGCTTTAAAATTTCTAAGCAACATTTTGAGGATCTCATAACATTTATTGTTTGTTTTTCTAGGTAAATCATTTTAAGATGATTTGTGTTTTAGAGGCCAGGTTAGTCATTAAAAGGTAAAAAAATAATTTTCATTAGATATTTAAAAAAATCAAATATTTATATGCCACTTTAATATTATTTGAGTACTTAAATTTATGTTATTTATACTAATGAGTATATAAGATAATCTTGTGTATACTCAAACATTAAAATTCACATTCAATCCTTCAACATTAAAAATGTGATTTTCGTTTTTGTTTCATGTTATCTATGACTATCTATACTTTTATGTTAAAAAATAACATTGAGGCCCGCAGCAGCTCTCTGCTCCCAAACCCTGTGGGAGAGAGACCTTACCGCCTGGTCAGGTGGGCACTCCTGAGGCTGCAGAGCGGAGGGACCACCAACACTGCCCACCCCTGCTCACATCCCTGGCCCAAGAGGAAACTGTATACGGCCTCTGGGCTCCCGTAGAGGAGGGCCCAGGAGCAGGAGGTCAGCTGTGTCTGAGACACCGCCAGAACCTGAAGCGACCTACCGGATAAACAGTTCTATGCACCCAAATCCCGTGGGAGGGAGAGCTAAACCTTCAGAGAGGCAGACACGCCTGGGAAACTAGAAGAGACTGCACTCTGCACACATCTCTGACGCCAGAGGAAAACACCAAACACCATCTGGAACCCTGGTGCAGAAGCCCTGAAAGGGCAGCGAGATCTTCCTGGTGCTGCCACCGGAGAGCGCCTTACAAGCAACACCCCATTTATAAAACTTGAGCCCTCGGGACCACAGATAAGACTAACTTTTTCTGCTGCATGTGACCTGCCTAGTGAACACCAGACACAGGCCCACAGGAACAGCTGAAGACCTGTAGATAGGAAAAACTACACACCCGAAAGCAGAACACTCTGTCCCCATAACTGGCTGAAAGAAAACAGGAAAACAGGTCTACAGCACTCCTGATACACTTATAGGCTTATAGGACAGTCTAGCCACTGTCAGAAAAAGCAGAACAAAGTAACACTAGAGATAATCTGATGGCGAGAGGCAAGCGCAGAAACCCAAGCAACAGAAACCAAGACTATATGGCATCATCGGAGCCCAATTCTCCCACCAAAGCAAACACGGAATATCCAAACACACCAGAAAAGCAAGATCTAGTTTCAAAATCATATTTGATCATGATGCTGGAGGACTTCAAGAAAGACGTGAAGAACTCCCTTAGAGAAACACAGGAAAACATTAATAAACAAGTAGAAGCCTACAGAGAGGAATCGCAAAAATCCCTGAAAGAATTCCAGGAAAACACAATCAAACAGTTGAAGGAATTAACAATGGAAATAGAAGCAATCACGAAAGAACACATGGAAACAACCCTGGATATAGAAAACCAAAAGAAGAGACAAGGAGCTGTAGATACGAGCTTCACCAACAGAATACAAGAGATGGAAGAGAGAATCTCAGGAGCAGAAGATTCCATAGAAATCATTGACTCAACTGTCAAAGATAATGTAAAGCAGAAAAAGCTACTGGTCCAAAACATACAGGAAATCCAGGACTCAATGAGAAGATCAAACCTAAGGATAATAGGTATAGAAGAGAGTGAAGACTCCCAGCTCAAAGGACCAGTAAATATCT
>NW_022651286.1:0-4830 GCF_011064425.1 Rattus rattus
CCGTTGTCCCTGGGCCCTCAAAACCAACTTGCAGTAAATCACCAGGACAGAGAGGGCACTCAGGTCTCTCAGGTAGGGATGAGCCGCCATAATCTGGTTGAACATCAGGTTTTGCTCAGTGTCAGGAAGACTGTTCTAAAGCCTACCCCTGGGCACATTTCTCACCGGAATGCAGTCCTGGGTGGGGCTGGGGCTTGCTCAGGCTCCCCTAACTATTATGGCTCTAGTGGCGTGGCCAAATGTAACACATTTGGCTGGGCACTCAGGTTTTGGAAAATGTATAGAAGAAAGGCCTCCCTTTGAAGAAATTCTTCGAGCCGAAGTCCATGTTTTCCCAGAGGGTCGTCAGGAACCATAAATATGTCCCCACGAAAGTGTACTGAAGCAGCCTTCTTGCGATTCTCTCCCAGGACACGGACTGGGTCACAACTCTCTCAAGTTGTCATTGGTTACAATGATGTCTTGATCTTTTCTGCTAAGTGGGAGCAGGAACCTGTAGATGAGAAGCAATTCTCTGCCCAAGGTTCGGCCCCGGGAAGGAGGGGAAAGCCTAATAGCCCAAGCTCCCGGAGCTGGCTTCTAAGGTGCTGTTCTGTGGCATCAGGATGCCGATTGGTTTCTCAGTGTATGGCAAACACAGTGATGTTTCTGTGGCCGAGCTTCAAAATATTCAACTGCAATGGCTATGCCACTTAAATTAAAGAACTTGTTCAGACCATGGGCCATTGCAACATTACTGCCATCTATAACAATATGCTTCAGATCATCTCTTTGCTTGGTTCATTTCTTAAGTCCAGCTGGTGGTATTGTGAATATCTGAAATCTTTGATCCCTGGTAATGGAGGAATAGATGTGATGCAGGGTCGGGCCAATCTTGGATCAGTATGTGAATTGAAGTGCTGGGCAGCATGCCTGGGTCCGTTTGGGAGCCTTTGGCTTGAGGTAGTGAGGAGAGTTGCAAGAAGCGAGGAGGCTCTGGCACAGTCCAGCTTCTATTATTCGGACCTGAAATTCTGGCTGCTCTTACCTTGACATTATTTAGAATCCTGTTCCTGGGCGCTGGGAAAGGAATGTGCAGGCCAGAAGGTAGACCACTACTTTCAATGGGTCATGAAGAGGGGGTGCTGTATATTCAATGAACTATCTGTGTCTTCAGCTCGATTTTATCAAACGCTTCTGGTTCACAATTAAGAACTTCCTGTTCTCTTGCTTCTCTGCGTTGGTCTTTCAAGCCTTTGTAATATCATGTAATACTTTTGCCCCTAACACACCTATTTCTTGTTGTTTTGCTTCAACTTTGCAACCTTTTTGAAGAAATTTCTAGTTGTAGATGTCTATTTTTCAGTTCTTCTGAAATATATGAAGACTGCAACTGAAATTGGTAGAGCGCTTGTCAAATCACACATGCAATCAGTAAAGTCAAGGCTTTCTCAACTATCTTCTGGTAGTCTCCAATTTTTACACTTGTGTGTGAGGGATCAGCACTGGAATTTTCCATTGGTAATGCAGTCAAAGTCTGCCTATACAAGGAAAAATGTCTTTTCTGTTGACTTGGTAAGGCTTACCTTGTCAGAGTCCTCTGATCTGTGCCTTGCTCTGGCCTTGAGTCTCCAGTGGTTCCAGAGTTGCAGAATGTCTCTGGGTCCCCTGCAGAACTTGAGGAAATGATTCTTCCTCTGGAGACAACCTTGGTGAATTTCTCTTCTGGAGCTTTCTCTCAGAGGACCTGTGGGCTGTCTTGGTGGATAATCACTTTGGGTTTGCCCCCCGATGTAAACCGCCCAAATAAACCAGATGTACCTTTTAATTGCCAGAAGAAATTATAGTCTCACCTGCTTAATTTTGAATAAGTTCTTGTTCTTCCTGAATTCTGGGAGACTGGTTCAATTCCAACAGCTGTCCATGATGACTGATTCAACCCGGCCTCTCCAACCTTCACAGGGCTTTGCTCAAAATAATTCTGTCTATTGTTCTGATCTTCTGACTCCTTCTGATTCTCTGCGTTGAATGGTCTATGGACACACTCTCAACGGAGCTCAAGTGCACTGCAATGAGCTCAGCTAATGCACTCCCAACTGCAGGCAACTCTGCTCACGGACAAAAACTCTCCCTTCTTTTGGTGTGCTTATATAGGAGAGGTGGGTGTATCCAATCTCTGACACACCCTCTGTACTCTGATTGAACAATTTGTCTGCCTTCCAGTAGGATTAGCTTGTTTGGGATTAAAGGCGTGTATGAAGGGTGTGTCCAGAAGGATCACACTGACCTTGCAACTTCCTTGATGTGATCAGAGCGGCCACATTTCTGGATCAATTTACCTCCACAATTGGGGCAGAGTGGTTGGCAGTCATTTGTTTATCCTGACTTGTTGTATGCTTTGTTGGCCAAAGCGGTTGTATGCCCAACACACACAGAAATCAAATACAATCCCATCAAATCAATGCTAGACATCTAAATACTAGAGGAAAAGAAAGAGTTGTGTTTGCATTCTACCATGCCCAGGTCCTCAGTGAATGAATATGCCCACACACTTGACCTCAGCCCACATGGTACAGACAAGCCCTAGACACACAGAGCCCTGGCTACCATTGCACAGCACTGTTTCAGGATATGTGGTAGTAATGTGAACCCCCAAAATGGTGTGTTTACCAAAAAGGACTGTTTGTAGTTGAGGTGTTTCTCTGTCATAGCACATGCTTTTAAACCCCCTGCGTGTACTATAGATATGCTCTTAGGATATAGCTTGGTTAGAAGGAGTGACCAGTGTTTGAAAGGGAAGGTATATTTGAAAAGTAGACTGTGTCACAGAAAGTGACTGAAGAAATGCCTGAATTGTTTGTGGACAGAGAGAAGAGCCTGGCTGCTTAGAAGAAAGCACTGTGGAGGAATGAAAATGAGAGAAGACACACTTTTCCCAAGAGTGTTTTGTAGGGTCTGGTTGATTAGACGTGGAGGTAGGCAGTGAGAAGTCCAAATGAGCTAGTGAATGGTCAAAGAGGAACTAGAAGGAGGAGGGGGATGAGGAGGAGGAGGATGAGAAAGAGGAGAAAGAGGAGAAGAATAAGAAGAATATTTGTTCATAATTTCATGTTCCATGGAGGGGCTACTTCAGGATCAAATTCCCCTTCGTTAGGAGTCTCATCTGTGCTTGCCCACATATCACCTAGTGTCTTCCCACTTGTTCCAGCATGTGCTCAGTCCCAGAGATGTCCCATTATCAATACATGTCTCTCTATCCCCAAGATCCCATACCCTGCCTTACCTGATGATCAACTTGGAACCCTCTGTCCGTCTACTATGAAATTAAAATGCAAGAGGACATGGTTTTCCCAAGTGCGTTTTGTGGGGACTTGCTCATTAGAAAATGTGCTAGGCAGGTTGAAGGATGTCTCATTTCCAATGTCCCGCCAGCAAGAACGACTCGAGGCAACAGTATTATTCTGCAAACAAGCCTTTTACTGAGTTACAGCTCTTCTTAGTGTTACAGCTCTTCTTAGTGTTACAGCTCTCTTGAACAGGAACCCCGAGCAGCAAAGTCGCTTGACTTATATACACAACAGTATGCTAATTATCTCTCAGGGATTGGTGGGGCATGGATCACCCCACTACTAGTCCTCGGGATTCGTGAGAATGAATCACCTCCCATTAGCATATTAACGATCAACTGACACCTGGTGCATAAACCGCATATGTGCAGTACCGCTGTTCACCACTAGAGGATGCCCTACATCTCATTATCGTATGGCCGCCCTAGCAAGGGGACAACCCTGCACATGTGCAGTAAGTTGTCGACATCCAGACAAGGCTGGAGGTTGGCGCCATATTTTTTTCGCCGCTCTGCTCTCTACATCTCCCCCTTTTTTGTTTAATAAAATGACTGGTCTATATCTGGGTGTCATGTCAATCTTGTTATTGCTCCTGTCTTAGGTCGTTCTCATCCAAACTCGGCCTTACCCGTCATAGAGTTACCCTATCGCCACCGGGCCCTGTGTCTTAGTTTGGTCTGAGTTCAAGGAAAGTTGCCCGTCCTTGGATACAATGACGCCACATGACTGTGACAAAAATGATCTAGGGCGAACTATTAATCTTTCAAAGAGGCCAACCATATGTTGGGAGAAGCACCCTTTTTAATGGCGGTCATAGCCTGGTAAACAACCACTTTTTGTCTGGCATGTTCTCTTTTTAAACGGGCCACTGCCCGAGACCTCAGCATCAGAGGACAATAGCTCCCGGGACAAAACATGCCCGCCCCCCTTGAAAAGGAGAAAGCATTGGTAATCCAAGAGGTAAAGCCTTCAACTGTGATGGGTCCAGCCTACCTGCTGGTGAGACAGCAATCTACATCAGCAATTGTCTTGATGGTTTCTGCTTTCATGGACCAGTTTCCTTTCAGATAATTCGAGATTTCTTTTGCTCTGTTGAAATGCTTTGGAGAAAAGTTAGCTCTTAAAGGAATAATGCATAAACCTCTAAGGGAGGAAACACAAGACAACTGTGTCATATGATACAGTGCTTCAATTTGTTCTTGAACTAAATCTATCCTTTGATTGGTTAATAGAAGGCTAGATGCCAAAATGGTATTAAATTCTTCTTGCATTCTATCTCTAGCCACTGCAGTTCTTTCTACAATCATCACAGTCAGCCGCCTGTATTTGATTGGTCATAGCGATTGCAGCTGTGGTAGCTCGGCCAGCAGACAGCATAATGGCTGAAATTATGGCTGCCATAATTCCAAAATCTTTTTGGCTCCTCAACAAATTAAGAATAGGAAAGTTATCTGGGTTTGCCTCCACTGGGATTGGCACAAAGGAGGAATCTTAACCATCACTG
>NW_022651287.1:0-4918 GCF_011064425.1 Rattus rattus
AAGAACTGGAAGAGCTTGAAGGAGCTCGAGACCCCATATGTACAGCAATGCCAAGCAACCAGAGCTTCCAGGGACTAAGCCACTACCCAAAGACTATACATGGACTGACCCTGGACTCTGACCTCATAGGTAGCAATGAATATCCTAGTAAGAGCACCAGTGGAAGGGGAAGCCCTGGGTCCTGCTAAGACTGAACCCCCAGTGAACTAGACTGTTGGGGGGAGGGCGGCAATGGGGGGAGGGTGGGGAGGGGAACACCCATAAGGAAGGGGAGGGGGGAGGGGGATGTTTGCCCGGAAACCGGGAAAGGGAATAACACTCGAAATGTATATAAGAAATACTCAAGTTAATAATAATAAAAAAAAAGATATAGTGATTGTCACTTCCTGTTATTTTTATTGTTAGAGGTGGAATTATGTTTGTTTGTATCTCTTTTGGTTTCATTGCAAGGAAATTATATTCTTGTTTTCTGTACAGTGTAGTTTCTCTCCTTGTGTTGGAGTTTTCCATCTATTTTCTTTTGTAGGGATGGATTTGTAGAAAGATATTGTGTAAATTTGGTTTTGTCATGGAATATCTTGGGTTCTCCATCTATGTTAATTGAGTTTTGCTGGATATAGTAACTTGGACTGGCATTTGTGTTCTCTTAGAGTCTGTATGCCATCTGTCCAGGATCTTCTGGCTTTCATAGTCTCTGGTGAGAAGTCTGGTGTATTTCTTATAGGTCTGCCTTCATATGTCACTTGACCTCTTCCCCTTACTGCTTTTAATATTCTTTCTTTGTTTTTTTGCACTTGGTCTTTAACTATTATTTGATGGGAGGAATTTCTCTTTTGCTCCAATCTATTTGGAGTTCTGTAGGCTTCTTGTATGTTTATGGGCATCCCTTTCTTTAGGTTAGGGAAGTTTTCTTCTATGATTTTGTTGAAGATATTTACTGGTCCTTTGAGCTGGGAGTCTTCACTCTCTTCTATACCTATTATACTTAGGTTTAATCTTCTCATTGTGTCCTGAATTTCCTGTATGTTTTGGGCTAGGAGTTTTTTTCTGTTTTACATTATCTTTGACATTTGTGTCGATGTTTTCCATGGTATCTTCTGCTCCAGAGATTCTTTCTTCTATCTCTTGTATTCTGTTGGTGATGTTCACATCTATGACTCCTCATCTCTTCCCTAGGTTTTCTATTTCCAGGGTTGTCTCCCTTTGTGCTTTCTTTATTGTGTCTATTTCCATTTTTAACTCCTGGATGGTTTTGTTCATTTCCTTCTCCTGTTTTATTGTTTTTTCCAATAGTTCTTTAAGGAGTTTTTGTGTTTCCTCTTTAAGGGCTTCTAGTTGTTTACTTGTGTTGTCCTGTATTTCCTTAAGGGAGTTATTTATGACCTTCTTAAAGTCCTCCATCATCATGATCAAATGTGATTTTGAATCTAGATCTTGCTTTTCTGGTGTGTTTGGATATTTCAGTGTTTGCTTTGGTGGGAGAATTGGGCTCTGATGATGCACCATGTAGTCTTGGTTTTTGTTGCTTGGGTTCCTGTGTTTGCCTCTTGCCATTAGGCTGTCTCTGGTGTTACCTTGTTTTGCTATTTCTGACAGTAGCTTGGCTACCCGTGAGCCTGTGTGTCAGAGTGCTGTGAACCTGTTCCTGTTTTCTTTCAGCCAGTTATAGGAACAGGTGTTCTTCTCTCAGGCATGTAGTCATTTCTGTCCATGGCTTTCAGCTGTCCTGTGGGCAGGAACCAGGCCTGCCTCCTTCTTGTGTCCTGTGTTGGGGGCCCAGGCGCTAGTGTTTTCTTCTAGAGTCAGAAATGTGGGCAGAGAGTAGTCTCCTCTGCTTTCCCAGGCATGCCTGCCCCTCTTAAGGTCTAGCTCTCCCTTCCATGGATTTGGGTGTAGGGAGCTGTTTGACTGGGTCTGTTCAGATCCCAGCACAGTCTGGACTGTAGGGGCTCCTGCAGCTTGACTACTCCTATCTTCCTGTGCCCAGAGGTACCATCCTCTTTGGGCCAGGGATGTGGGCAAAAGTGGGCAGAAGTGGCAGTCTCTCCTGCCCGTGTCTCCCACAGGAGCAGGGAGCTGTGGGGCCAGGATCAGGTGAGGTTAGGGCACCAGCTAGAGCTGGAAGTGTCAGTACCAGAGGAACTTTGCCTTTGTGTTTCCTGAGTCCACCAGGCAGGCCACTTGAGCAAAAAATTTGGTCTTACCTCTGGTCTCGGCCTGAAGTCTTCTTGGGGCTGGGTTTCAGCTCTCCCGTGAGGGTAGCAACCAGAAGGCTCAAAATATTTTAACTGGATGTATCATTTTTGTCCCAGCATTCCTACCCCTGGGCATCGTGAAATGAATTGCACCTCTCGTGCAGTTCAATATTCATTGAAACTTTATTTACATATGCAAATATAAAACTTTCTAAATCCACTGTCAGATGAATGAAGGAAGAAAATGTGATATATATGTGTATACACATATATATGTTAAAAATATCTTTTTAGACATAAAAAACTGGAAATTTCTGACATTTGTGACAGTGTCGATGTATATCAAAAAGTAAAGAACTCAAACAAGACAGAGACAAAACCATATCATGTCACTTAGATTGTGCAGAATCTAAAACTCAGACTCTCATAGAAAAATGGGAATAAGATAAAATGGAAATTGCAAAGGGAAACACTGGAGAGGAGAAATTGACCCAATGAGTACAAATTTTTAGTTGTATGAGATGATTATGTTGCCAATATTTAAGGCACAACAGGATGATTATCCTTGATATTATGCATTATAGTCTTATAAACTGCCAAGAACTGCTCTTGTTCTCATCATAAAGGAGGCATGGTAATCATTATCTTAAACAACTTTAGTTTTAGTACTAATTTCATTGTATATACACATATCAAAAGCATCACACTGTGTACACTAAGTACATGTTTGTCAATAAAGTTGGAGGTGTGTTAATTAATTAAAATCACCTGCGAGCCTACCAGCCATCCCTATTCAAAACCTCATGAAGGACTCTGATACAGTATTATTTAGCAAAGTCAGAGTTACTGACCCAAGAGAGCCTGGATAGGATGAGAAATTTTCTTGTTGGTTTGAACTACTAAGTATTGGAGTAGCTATCCAGCAATGACTAACTGTAATGTACTTTCTATGTTGATAAATTAAAGAATTTTTGCAAAATCAAAAAGAGATTTGTCAAGAAGATAATTGTATTGGCTGAGTTTTGTGAATACAATTACACTAGCATGACAAAGTGAATTTGAAAGCATCTCCCATTTGGTACTGTCTGCGTTTCTAAATGATTGGTATTGTTTATACCTCAAATATGTGTAAGAATTCAACCAGAGATGCTGCCTGGGCATGGAGTTTTCTCTGTGGGAAAGATTTTTGGAAATGAAGTAAATTCTATTAGATAATGTGTTACTCTGAACATACACACACCCCTCTTCTTTTTTTCCATATTCTTTTTTTATTGGATATTTTTTATTTACATTTCAAATGTTATCCCCTTTCCCAGTTTCACGTCCATAAACTCCCTATCCCATCCCCTTTCCCACTTCTTCTATGACACCCCCCTCTTCTTGCACTGCCAAGTCCTTACTTCTGCATTTCCAGACAGTGGAATGATCCATTTGCATCCCTCTTCTGCTTAACCTTTCTGCCTATTCAACTACTGTCTGCTAGGCACTGAACAACTTTTGAGTGGATTCTCTTTTTGGACACTCTGTCTCTGAAGGCTAAAATACACATGATTTCTTCCTTCCAGAGACCAACCAGTACCACGCTAGTAGTCAAATCGAAGTGCTAACCTTGCTCGATGTTTTGGATAAAATACAGGTTCCTGATGGAGACTTCAGTATGCCAGTTTGACAACTTGTCCATCATCCCTTGTGTGAAACAATTGTGTTCTCTTTCAGCCTGTTATCTATCGCCACCCACTTTCTCCATTGTGAAAATAATAGAGAGTCTGCTGGGAAAACTGTACCGAGAAAGAAACTGGGTCCAGAGAGGAGGAAAGGAACTTTTACTTTTGCAGGTGTTATCCAAAAGTATAGGTTCATGGGAGCACTAACATGAGAAAGTCAAACCTCATGACAGGCCACAAGACTTACAAGAAAAGAAAAGCTCAGGACTTCTCAGGGTGTCCCAACAGCCTCTCCAACTACCTCAAATTTTTCTTCCACATAATTTCCCAGTGCAAGCACTAATTCATCTTCAATCCAAAATTAAGGGCCTCAAACTCCAGACATTTCTACTCTTTCCTCATCACAACACGGGAGCCTGCATCTTCCAGGGGTGCTAGTGTGATTCCCAAGTTACAACGACCAGTGAGCCAGGTAAAGTAGTTTCAAGCTACAGTGCAAGCATTTTAGGGGGTTCAGTCTCAATTGCCATAGACCAGCTGAGGCTTTGCAAGGGCCTTGGAGACCCCCAAGGAGGAAGTCCCACACACCTCAGCTGCCCTCGCCCTGCTGAGAGGCTCACAGGAAGGATGAAGCACCCAAACAAAGCCAGTAAGCTCTTACCTGCCGCCTCTGTAAATTAGAGACTGCGCTCCTGGCTTGACATGTGAAAGGGGATTAGGAAGATGGGAGGGACAATGAGAAGATGAAAGGAAGTGTGGAGGAATGCAGCGAAGCACCACAAAGTGCCAAGGGAAATGCCTGATAACAGGGAAACCAGGCCTGGTTTAGGAGGCTTCCCACTCCTCCCTCTAGGTTTTCAGCATCCTTTTGAGATATCCTCTACTGTGCAGGAAGAACCACTACAAAAGGAAAAAGGAATCTGTGTCTGTCAGCCTGGGACAAACCCCTTCCACCCAGCTTCAAAGGATGAGCAATGCAGATTTTCAGAGGGCGCATGCCTACACACACACACACACACACACACACACACACACACACACACACACACACACACACAC
>NW_022651288.1:0-4937 GCF_011064425.1 Rattus rattus
GAGGGGGATGTTTGCCCGGAAACCGGGAAAGGGAATAACACTCGAAATGTATATAAGAAATATTCAAGTTAATAAAAAAAAAGAAAAAAATATACAATTAAAAAAAAAAGAAGTATCAGGCATATTTTTCCCTGTCTCTGATAAACAAAATAGTACAATGACATCTTCCATCAACTAGTGTCAGAAAGGAATAGAAATGATCTTCATTTCAAGAAGGAGGAAAACCAAACGGTAGACGCTTCAGTCCTTCTTAGAATGGCGAACAAAATATTCTCAGAGGAAATACAGGGATGAAGAGTGGAGCAGAGATTGAAGGAAGTCCACCCGGATATTGCCCCACCTGGAGATCCATCCTGCATACAGCCACCAAACCCAATCACTACTGCTGATGCCAACCAGTGCTTGCTGACAGGAGCCTGATACGGATGTTTCCTGAGAGGCTCTGCTAAAGCCTTACTGATACAGATAAAGTTGCTTGCAGCTAACCATAGGATTGAGCATGTGCACCCCTATGGAGGAATTAGAGAAAGGACTGAAGGAGGTGAAGGGGTTTGCAACCCCATAGGAAGAACAATATCAACCAACCAGACCAACCAACCAAGAGTTACCAGGGACTAAACCACCAACCAAAGAGTCCATAGGGAGGGATCCATGGCATCCATGGCATCCATGGCATCCATGGCATCCATGGCATCCATGCACATGAAGCAGAGGATGGCATTATCTGGCATCAATAGGAGGAGGAGCCCTTTGTCCTATGAAGTCTTGCTTCCCCAGTGTAGGGGAATGCCAGAGTGTTGAGGTGGGAGTGGGTGGGTGGGGGCAGCAGATCATCCTCATAGAAGCAGTGGGAGGGGGGACAGGAGAAGGGGGCACCTGGGAAAGGGGGAAACGTTTGAAATGTAACTACATAAAATATTCAATAAAATGCAAAAAAGTAAAAAAAAAAAGAAATGATCTTCATTACAACCATAATGTCACTGTAGCTTCATCAGCCACTCATAAACAAAGCAGAGTATTCTAGACGGAGTACCCATAAAAATTAAACTTAAGGCAATTTATAGAGTGATTGTCTATACTTCCACTGGGTGGACTTCCAGCAAGGAACTAAAGTAGGAAAACCAGTGGGAGACACTTGTCTTCCTTTCCTATGTATTTCTCCATGCAAACAACAGAATACATCTCTGATTGTGAAGTGAAAGTTTTATAATGAGCCATATGTTATAATCTGCCTATCTCTATCTTATCATCTACACCTTCATACACATTAATAAGTTTTGCAGTTGTTAAGAAATGCTAGGAATTTAATTTTGAAGATGAAAAAATCCAAGAATTTCTGCTTATGGTAAAGACCCTTGTCCCTAGATACAAATATTTGATAAATCTACATTTATCAATTATAAGTCAATTAGAGCATTTGGAAAGATGATGCAGAAGAATTGCAATGATTTGAGAGAAGTCTGGGCTACAAATCATGTACCAGATTAACAAAGATTATAGGCTGAGAGCCTGCTTCAAAAACAATACAAATCAAATTATATTTATTAGTAAAGTGTCTGCTTTGATGGAATTCGAGATCTTTCCAGTTAAATACTATTTCCACTGAACTAATAGAGCCCTGCCTTGGTACCCAATGTAAGATAGCCTATCATGGGAAATGAACTAATATTTACAGAACACCAAGCATGCATCAATTGTCCAATAACAGGATGGTGTAATGGAGATCGTTGCACTTAAAATGGTATCATCATTATTAGTTTCTAGAGCATTTCCTTGCTACTTCCCATAAAAGCATTTATTTCATGTCTCTCAAGGCCCTATCTGTCTCCTTAATCCATTGAACAACTGCCTAACCCATTGGTGATGGTTTGCTTTAGTACCCACCTCATAACATTCAGACAAAGGCTGAAAATAACAACAATGAAAAAAGAGATTCTTGGCCTAGTTATTTGGTGTACTCCCACACCTTGTCGTCATACCTTTATTATATATGCTATAGAGTGAGTCCTGGCTGCTTCGATTTGGGTCCAAATGTTAAAAAAAAAAAGGAAAAGGAAAGATGAGTTTCACAGGGTATTCTAGAAATTGACTTTTCACTCAAGCGATTCGAACATATGATGCTGAAATGAGTAAGAGAACAGAAGCAAACAAGCTTTTGTCATTCCAAGCTCCCTAGTTCCCTGTCTTCCTGAACCCTAGCCTTCCCTCCAACACAAACATACACACAAAACAAGTATCTCTGGGCACCAGGTAAGCTGCGAAAAAGATCATAATGTTCTGTCACAGTGGAATCAAGGGTAAATGTTGTGTTGTGTTGTAGTCAAACACATTTGATAAGAAATAATGCATGAAAGGGGGAGCACAGGTGTTGTCAGGAACGTGTTCGAACACCTCTGTGCTTCTCTGAATTGATAAACATTAAAAGCTGGAGCACAGAACAAAACTAGTCAGAATTCTCTCTTCCTGAGAATATTGAATTTGCCATGGCTATTCCTAAGCTCCCTGATGGCCCATAAGAAGTGATAAAAATCTCTTAGCTGTGAGTTGATCTTTCCCAAATAAAGCAGAAGATCCTGACCAGAGTATTTGGCTGCAAAAGATTTTTACATTTCAAATGAACACTGATAAAAATACAATAAAAGACAAAAGTCTTGTGTGATATATTTATCCAAGTGAAATTGACAATGTTTAGTGCCTTCCTGGTTCTCAGTTTACAGCCTTTTGGAACAGTGTTTTTCATCTTTGGTAACTCCCAAAGAGTCAGAATCTGAATTATCTTGGATTTAAAATGGTAAAAGTCTTCCAAACATGAAATTATTTTTATCCAAAAAATGGATAACTCCTATGGACCGTGTCTGCTTCAGAGGTCAGTATTAAGTCAGTCACTAAGCCAATTCAGATATTTTTAAGTATAAATCAGGGCTATCTTTACCAGGAGTTAGCCATGGTGATAACTCCTCATTTTACCACATATCATCAAAATGAAATCTTTTAGAGTTAGGCAGAAGAGGCTGGGCTCAACATCAGAAAGGGTACTGGTTGATAAAGAGGATCAACAGAAGTAGAAAGTGAGTAAGATAAGTTCATGGGAGTTAATATGGTCAAAATACCTTATATACATACATGAAAATATCTAATGAAACATATTTTGAGTTTAATAGATATATCCCCTTTTAAACATAAAGCCAAAGGCACATATATTCTAAAAAGTTAAGTGTGTGCATATTTCTGCTTATCGTGAAGGAAATTCTGGATACTTTAATAGATCCAGAGAATTTGGGTACCATCAATAAAAAGATAGATGGCCTAAATGGGGGTCTTGACGTTTTGGAGTTGACGGTGAGGCAGATACCGAAAGAATAATTTTGACCAGAAATAGTTCTCTGGCATCTGTTCTGCATCTCTAAGCAACACAACATATGATTCTAATAACAGGTTAGCTGTTCCCTTCCTAAGGTCTGCAACTAGCATTATTGCCCTGGTAGTGCTTTAACTAAACTTATGTGGTATCTGTAAAAGATGAAGTTAGAGACCTAGAAGGAGAAGACAGAGAGGTTTAAAAGGTATGGAGATGAGAGAGAACACGTCTTCCTTGATCCTGTTACTGCTTAGTCTTCTTTCACCACTTCCCTTCTTAGAGAAGAGGGATTTACCTGGAGATTGAGTTGGCCAAAACATTAGCCCATTTGTCCCAGGTAATTGTTTACACTTTAAAACTTCATTTTATGGCCATCCACTGTCTCTTTCTTTTAAAATCTTTCCACTCCCCTCTTCTACACTGAATCCCCAACCGTGGGAGGAGGGATATTGGCAATATGAACAGGTCCTAAAAATGAGGCAGACTAAAGTATCATGCAATAGCCAACATCAGACAATTTATATCCTGAGGATTAAGAAAAGTCGCATGAGTAGCTTTCTCGTGAGTTCATGCTGTATCCAATCCCAAGGACAATCTGCACATGGCAAAACGAAGGTTTTCCATAGAGACATATGAATAACAACAGCTGAAGAACACTCACTGCTATCCAGTACACCTGGGAGGAGCACAAACACATTTCAAGAGCAATTCTGTGCTTTGAAGGAACTGAGGTCAAAACACTCTTGTCTCATTTTCTTCATGTTTTCTCGTGAGCACTCAGAATTCTCACAGGACTCTCTTCTTGAACTGTGTTACAACAGGATAGACAGACAGACAGACAGACAGAGATGGATGGATGGATGGGTGGATGGATGGATGGATGGGTGGGTGGATGGGTGGATGGATGGATGGGTGATTGGGTGGATGGATGAGTGAGCAGACAGTTGGACAGACAGATGGACAGACAGACAGATGTAGATTAGATAGAGATAGAGATAGATAATTTATGGCTAGCATTCTGAAGTTTCTCACACGGCACCTTGACCAATTGAAGGACAGAAGCAGTGACTGACTACAAATCCCCTGTTTTCTGGCTACAGCAAGGCATTACCACATATGGATCCAAAGTAAGTATGATAACATAAACAAATTCTGCACAAGCTCAAGTCAGAAAAAAATCTCAACAGGAAGATTTGAGGTGGTCATGAGGTCTCACCCCTCAATGAAAAACTGTTGCCGTGCTCGCTTTGGCAGCACATATACTAAAATTGGAATGATACAGAGAAGATTAGCATGGCCCCTGCACAAGGATAACACGCAAATTCATGAAGCGTTCCATATTTTTAAAAGCAGTAAAGGAAAAAGGTCAAGTAACATATGAAGGCAGACCTATCAGAATCACACCAGACTTTTCGCCAGAAACTATGAAGGCCAGAAGATCCTGGACTGATGTCATACAGACCCTAAGAGAACACAAATGCCAGCCCAGGCTACTGTATCCTGCAAAACTCTCAATTAACATAGATGGAGAAACCAAGATATTCCATGACAAAACCAAATTTACACAATATCTTTCTAC
>NW_022651289.1:0-4925 GCF_011064425.1 Rattus rattus
GCAGAAGGCAGCACAAGAAAGCCAGGAGTGACTTTGAGTAGTTGGTGGGATGTGTCTGCCTACTACTCTGACTTCTTTATATATTCTACCTTGATATGTCAGGATGGTCCTCAGTACAGTACCTGTCCTTCAGACAGGTAGCTGAGATTGGGAGTCGGGGCCATAGGGTAGAGCATTCCTGCTTGAAACCTGGCTTTGATCAGGTTGATTCTGGGCTGAGCGGCCAGTAGGATTCTCAGCTAGGAGCTTGGGTTGTTACTGGTACCATACACAGCGAATGGAGTCTCAACTCAGAACTCCCTACAGCCAGTGGGAGTCTGCTCAGAACCAGGTTTATTATCTTTCCTCTGCTATCTCTGGGCGGAGCCCTTTTAGATGCTACGTAGAGTATCCATGGCTTTTCCTAGCTCAGAGCATCCTGACTTTAAGCCTTCCATCTACAGGGAAACAGGGATCTGCTCTCTAACATTCAGCCAAGTCTGACAGCAAATCTAACTGCTGGACTGCCCCTCAGTATTTTCTTTCTGAAGGAGTTACTATCTTTGACAAATTTGTAATCCCATGAAGAGGGAGCAAGGAGTATTTATGCTTCTGATGGTCCCTCTAAAATAACATAACAGACAGTAAAGATATCTAGCCAAAATGGGAGAATTTTAACTTCGAAATGGTAAGAACAGTATTCATTATGGAAAATTTAAAACACAGAAAAGTATATAGAGAAATAGAAAAATTGTGTCATGTTCTACTGGCACCTGGGGCCCGGCCTTCAGGTGCTTCTATCCTGTAACACACCATACCCACTAGCAATTCCAGGCACACTCTTCTGGACTTTAATTAGTTTGGGCTGAGGTTGGTACACTGAGGGAGCTGTCAGAATACTAAAAACCTATCATTTACAGAGTTACAAATTGTATGTTGACTAATTACCAAACAAATAGGCAGAAACGTGGAAGTCCTAATCAGCACACTTGTGACTTCTGTTCCCTTACTATGTAGCCAAAGCTGGCCTTGAACTTGCTGGTGTGGCTGTGGATGACCCAGAACTTCTGACCCTCCTCCACCTCCCACGTGCTGGGATTATAGACACACACATCTGCATTCAGTTTATTCAGTGTTAGGGATGCAGCCCAAGACTTCACAGGTGCAAGTAAGGCTCTCTGCCAACCAAGCCACATCCCAGCTCCTTGCCCTTAGCCTTTTAAGTCATTATCTGAGCACAGTGCAGTTCCTTAAGACCTGGAAAGTAAAGCACTGTTGAATTTGACTAAAACCCATGCATTTGTTTGGCATTCAGACTTATCTCACAATCTTTAGTCTGGGCACCAGCTTCTAGAAGATTGTTCCAGTCATTATGCTAGCACACTCCTTATGCTAGCACACTCAGGTCTACAGCTCAGTTTATGTGTTTCATTAATATACAACCAACTCACACCCTGTAGTAGGAATGAAGGTCTTCCCCAGAAACAGCAGAGGATTCAAGTCAATGTATGTTTAAAAAATAACTGAAGTTTACCTAGAGACCTGATTTGGTAATTTATTGAGTATATTAGTCAGGCTTCTCTAAAGGAAAAGAACTGATAGAAACTGATAGAATGAACACACATACACACACACACACACACACACACACACACACAGATACATACACATACAGACATAGACAAAGAAATACACATGCACAGATACATATATTTACACATACACAGACACAAACAGAGGGACACACAGATACACAGAGACACATAGACACACACAGAGAGACACACAGGCAGACACACAGACAGGCACACACACAGATACACACACACAGACATGGACAGACATACACACAGGCACGACACACAGACACATACACACACACACATACACATACAGACGTAGACACAGAAACACACATGCACAGATACATACATTCACACATAAACAGACACACACAGAGAGACACACAGAGACACAGAGAGACACACAGGCAGACACACAGACAGGCACACACAGACATACAGAGACACACACAGGCAGACACACAGACAGGTATACATACAGACACACATACATACAGATAGATACACACACACACACACACACACACACACACACACACACACACACACACTGGGATTCATTAGATTTGGCTTACAGGATGTAGCCCAACTTGTTCAACAATGGTCATCTCACACTGGAGAAGCTGAGCACCAAGTAGTTGTTGTTCAGGTCACTTGACTGGATGTCTGAGAAGTCCCTTCTAGGCACTAGGGGAGGCCTTGAAGGATCCTGGAGAGCTGCTGATCTTCCGGCTACACTGGAATCCCAAAGATGATTCTGATATCAGTCACTGAGGGAGTGCCACAGTAACAAGACGGATGGACTTGTCAGCCACAGTGAGGGCAAACAGGAGGCAAAAGGCAGCTTCTTCTTTTCTTTTCTTTTTTTTCCTGTCCTTTCATCTCGGCTGCCACCAAAAGGTGGCAGAGAAATGTGCCGTCCACATTTAGGGTGGGCCTTTGTACTTCAAATAATCTGACCGTGAAAACCCCACACAAGCATTCCCAGCAGCTCGTGTCTTAGTTGATTCCAGATTCAGTCAAACTGACAACTAAGATTTGCTGTCAGGGGCTGTGAAAGGCTGGGCTCACAACGAGAACATCAAGATTAGCCATTGCATTAAGTGTACATCTGGTGTGAGCGAGAAAGAAGAGCAAAAAAGCCATGGCTGTGTCTAGAAATAATTAAGCACAAACCTGTGGACCTTAAGCCGTGGGAGATTTGATGTGTGGGAAATTCACACTCAGACGCTGGAGCTTGCGTGGGGAGGTTCGGTTGGTTGGGATCTAAGAGAGAAAGGCTATCTAGTCCTGATCAGAAGTGAGAACTAATGAGACAGAAACCAGGAGGAGTTGGAGGTTCAACTCCAGGTCTGGTCCAATCAGTCCATCAGAACAAACCATTAAAGCATGAAGACCATCTGGAGAACTCAGAAGCCAACTGAGTAGGCTATTTCCTGAGAGTGGATGACATTCGCTCTCCTTCGAGAGCCGTTGCAGATTGTAAGTTCCTGGGAAGAGATGAGCCTAGAAAGCTTGCCAGAGTACAGGGACCTGAGTGACTAGCACACACTGGTAATTCCAGAGCTGGGGAGGCAGACCTGCAGAGATCCCTGGGGCTCACTGACCAGTCGGTCTATCTTAATGGATGAGTCCCAGGCCAACGAGTGATGTGATCCAATGCCCAAGACTGTGCTTTCACTTCCACATGCACACGCACGTGCCACATGAACCTGTATTCACATATAGCCCTCATACACATGGCACACCTACATATGCTGAGAAAAAGCACTAAGGATGTTAAACATGCATGTGTGTGCATGCACACCTACACGTTGCAAGTATTTTTTAAAGTGATACTTTATGAAAAACTATTCATTTTAATGGGAAACTCTAGCATGTTGGGATGGATTTTTATTGTACTGTTTTAAATCGGCTTAAATATATATTTATATATACAATATATAAATATATTTATATTTAATTTTATATAATTTATATATAATTTTATATAATATAAATAAATATGTTTATATATTAATATATTATATTTAATAAATTTATATATGCCTTTATTGTTCTTTACATTATATATAAATATATATTTATTTAATATATATATATATCTATATATCTTTATCATTCTTTCATTTTTAAAACCTTGAAAGTCACCTAGGCTTTTGAGATGCAGAATGCATTTTTGTTGCATACAGTGTGCTGCAGGACCAAAACTTCTCGTTCACCCTGAACTGTGGCTCAGTACCACCGATCCACTTTCTCCTCCCTCCCTCCCTCCCTCTCCTCCACATTCTTCCCTGGACTCTCATAACCTCCACTTTCAACTTCTATGAAATTAGACTTTGAGTGCTCCATATGTGAGCCTGCCCGGACGTTCCTGGATTGTTTTAATTAGCAGCAGTCTAGTTCTATCCATGCCGTTTCAATTGATAAGATCGTCTTTGTTGACTGAATGGGACTCCACAGCACACATGCGCCATATTTCTATTATTCTCTTGTCAGCCGATGAGCACAGACCGTTTTCATTCCTGACCTCGCACACGCTTTACACTAAGTCCAGCAGGGGGCGGGGTTAAAAATATTCTTCCCGTTCATATCACTTTGTCTCTGGTTACATGGCAACTGGTCTACCCAGTGAAATGGGAAAAGTCGGGTGCCCACCGGCATCCAGGTACACCCAGCCCTTCCCCAGAGTGAACAGAGGAAGTGCATACTGTTTGGTATCACCAGTACCCAAAGGCTTAGCATCAGTGGCTTCCCGTGATGCGTCAAGGAGATGGAAGATGAAGATTTCCGGTCTGGCCTTCCCTTGACTGCACTAGTCAACAGAGCAGAAAGGATACAAAGTATCTGTAATACGCAGATACTGTGCAGGTCAAAAGTAACAAAGAAATGCAGGTAACATTTAAAAAGAATCCATGTCAGGAAGGGATTCTAAGCCCGTGGGAAATATGCTTATTTCAGTTATTTTCTGCTTAAGATGGGAGGTGGCGCCAGCCCTGGGTTGTATCAGAAATTGCCACTAAAACAAGAGCCAGAGCACAGTAGTTCCACCTGTAATCCTACCATTCGGGAGTCTGAGGCAGAGGGATCCTGGGTTCAAGGTCCAGCCTGGGCTACATAAAGAGTTGAAAGCCTTTTTTTTCACTCCCAAAATAGAAAAGACTAAAAAAAAAAAAGTGTGTTTTTTTAAGTTACTCTCAAATGATGATACTCATTAATCAATTTTATACAATATTAAAACATCCTGATTTGAGGTACTGTGCTTAAAGATGTCATGTCAGAAATCTTGTATGAACTCCTGGTGTACTGTATAACCCTACAAAGTCTTTATTAGAACTAATTAGCTGTCGAAGGATGACTGAG
>NW_022651290.1:0-4927 GCF_011064425.1 Rattus rattus
GAAGACAGCTACAGTGTACTTATATATAATAAATAAATCTTTAAAAGAAAGTTATCTGTATCTTTGGGTATTCTGAACCTGATGTGTGTGTGTGTGTGTGTGTGTGTGTGTGTGTGTGTGTGTGTGTGTGTTTTGTGTGTGTGTGTCCTCATGGTGATATTTCTACAGTCAACAACTACATACTCCAAGACAGTGAATGCAGGCTGTAGTATCTGTAGTTCCTTGTCTAATGGACAGTGTGGTTGAGAACCCCTCACTGCCTGTAACCTAGAGTGGAAACTGTCCCGAAATGAACTAAAATTACCCAGAAAATTATAACAGATTTCAGATATACAAAATACATATGGCTGCAATGTGAAACACCTCATGCTCTTAGGTGTTTGGATACTTGGTCCCCAGTTGATGGCGTTGTTTTAAAAGGCTGTGGAACCTTTAAGAGTTGGAGCCTGGCTGGGATGAGTCAAGTCTCAGACCATTTGTCATTTGTATATGGGAGGGCGACTGACTTTTGTGAGTTAATTTTGTATATTGCTACATTATTGATAGTGTTTGCTAGTTGTAGCCAGACCTACATCCTGGCTGATCTTGGTGGCTTCCTGGCTAGAGATCTGATGTGACCAACTACCTCATAGACTTGTGGCCCTGCCTCCCCAACCATAATGGGTTATATCTCTTTCAACTGTAAGCGTCTTTTAGGCTGTAATTTGGTCTGAGATGAAGCATTTTATACAGACCACAACAATAACAATTATTTTAGTTAGGGTTTTATTGCTATGAAGATACACTATGATCACAGCAACCCTTAATAGGAAAACAGTTAATGGAGTTGGCTTATAGACTCAGAGGCTTTGTCCATTATTGTCATGGCAGAAAGCATGAGAGCCTGTAGACAGACATGGTGCTGGAGAAAGAGTTGAGAGTTGACATCAGGACTGACAGAGGAGGAAGAGAGAGACCTTGAACCTTTCAAACCTCAGAGCCTACTTCCTAGTGACTCACTTCTTCTGACAAGATCACACTAACTCCAACAAGGCTACACCTCCTAATAGTGTTTCTCCTTGAGCCTATGGGGCAATTTTCATTCACATTACCACAGAGGCTATTTATGAATGGGCTGTTGCCTTGAGTTCTTTCTCAGACCATTTGTCATTTGTATATAGGAGGGCTATGACTTCTGTAAGTTAATTTTGTATATAGCTACAATATTTATAGTGTTTAGTTTACTAGTTGTAGGAATTTCCCAGTGGAATTCTTGGGGTCACTTATGTATGCTATCATATCATCTGCAAATACAGATAACTTTGACTTCTTCGTTTCTAATTTTAATTCCTGTGATCTCCTTCAGCTGTTTTACTGGTCTAGACTTCAAGTACTGTATTAAATAGGAATGGAGAGTGGACAACCTTGTCTGATTCCTGATTTTAGTGGAATTACTTTGAGTTTCTCTGCACTGAAGTTGACATTGGCTATGGTCATGCAGTAAACTACTTTTATTATGTTGAGATATTCCCTTGTATCTTTAATCTATTATCATGAAAGGATGTTAAAATTTGTGAAAGGCCTTTTTTCTTCTAATGAGATGATCATGTGGTTTTTGTCTTTCAGTTTGACTTTGTAGTAGATTATATGTATTAATTTCTGTTTGTTGAACTATCCTTGTATCTTTGGGATGAAGCATAATTGATCACGGTGAATAACTTTTTTGATGTATTCTTAGATTCAGTTTGCAAGTATTTTATTGGGCATTTTTGTATTTATGGTCATAAGGAAAATTGGTTTATAATTCTGTTTCTGTGTTGGGTCTTTATGTGGTTTGACTAGCAGGGTAACTGTAGCCTTGAAAACTGAATTAGACAGTGTGCCTTCTGTTTCTATGTTGTGGAATAATTTGAGGAGTATCGGCGTTAACTTTTCTTTGAGAGTCTGGTAGAATTCTGTGCTAAAACCATCTGGTCTTTGGCTTCTTTTTTTCCCCATAAATTGGGGTAATTTTAATGACTGCTTTTATTTCACTAGGGGCTATAGGGTCTATTTAAATTGCTTATCTGATCTTGACTTAACTTCGGTAAGTGGTATATATTGAAAAAATTATCCATTTTTTCCACTTTGGTGGAGTGCAGGTTTTTAAAGCATACTTTTATGAGTCTCTGGATTTCCTCAGTGTCTGATGTTATATCCCCCTTTCATTTCTAGCTTTGTTAATTTGAATATTCTGTCTCTGCTTTTTAGTTAAGTTGGATAAAGGTCAATCTTATTGATTTTCTCAGAGTCATCTCTTTGTTTGATTGATTGTTTATATTGTCATTGTTGTTGTTTCTATTTGTTGATTTCAGCCCTCAGTTTGAATATTCTATTTCTGGCTGTCTGTTCCTCTAGAGTGTGCTTCCTTCTATTTGTTCTAGAGCTTTCAAGTGTGCTTTTAAGTTGCTTGTACGAGATCTTTTAATTTTTTTTTTAATGTAGGCACTTAATTTTGTGAACTTGCCTTTTAGTGTTGCTGCCATTGTGTCCCACAAGTTTTGGTATGTTGAGTATACATTTCCAACAAATTCTAGAAACTATTTGATTTCTTTCTTACTTTCTGTCTTGACTCATTTTCATTCAGTAGTGAGTCGTTCAGTTTTCCATAGAGTTGTAAATTTTCTTTTGTTTCTGTTGTTGTTGGTATTCGTATTCAGCTTTAATCTGTGATAGTTTGATAGGATGACAGGAGTTATTTCAATTTTCTTATATCTGTTAAGACTTGCTTTGTGTCTGAGTATGTGTTCCATTTTGGAGAAAGCTCTATGAGGTGCAGAGAAGAAGGTGTATTCCTTTGTGTGAAGGTGAAATGGTCTGTAGATATCTATGAGGTCTATTCGGTTATAGCATCAGTTAACTCCAGCACCTATTTAGTTTGTATCTGGATGACCTGTCTTGAAGTCTTCCACTATCAGTGTATGAGGGTCAATATGTGATTAGAGGGGGGTGTAATAATGTTTCTTTTACAAACTTGGGCACCTTTGTGTTTGGTGCATAGATGTTAAGAATTGAAATGTCATCTTGGCAGATTCTCCCTTTGATAGTATATAGTGTCCTTCCCTATCTCTTCTGATTAGTTTGACTTGAAGTCTGTTTCATCAGTTATTAAATGGCGACACTAGCTTTTTTCTTAGATTCATTTGCTTGGATTATCTTTTTTCAGCTTTTTACTCTGAGGTGAGTCTATCCTGGATGTTGAATTGTGTTTCTTAGATGCAACAGGATAATGGATCTTGTTTTCTTGCCCATTCTGTTAGTCTGTGTCTTTTTATTGAGGAGCTGAGACCTTTGCTGCTGAGAAATATCAATGACCAATATTATTGGTTCCTGTTATTTTGTTGTTGTTGTTGTTGGTGGTGGTGGTGGTGATAGTGGTGTTGGTAGTGTTAGTGGTGGTGATGGTGGTGGTGGTAGTGGTGGTGGTGGTGCATGTGTTTCCCCTTTTTTTTTTTTGGAGCTGGGGACCGAACCTAGGGCCTTGCGCTTGCTAGGCAAGCACTCTACCACTGAGCAAAGTCCCCAACCCCGTGTTTCCCTTGTTTTGATTTTACAGTTCTGGGAATACTTATTTCCTATGATTTTTTTGTATCTAGTTAACTTTTTTTAGGTTGGAGGTTATCTTTTAGCACCTTCCACAGAAATATATCTATAGATAGATACTGCTTAAATTTGATTTTATCACGGAATGTCTTATTTTCACCGTCTATGATGGTTCATAGTTTTGCTGGGTATAGAATCTGGGCTAGTGTTTGTGGGCTGTTAGGTTCAGCAGCACATCTGTCCAGGCCTTTCTGACTTTAGGGAAGAGAAAACCTTTAAAGTATTTGAATTTTTAAGTTCATAAGTTTGTAGATGTGGAGCAAGGCAGTGATGGTGCGTGCCTGTAATCCCAGCACTTGGATGCAAAAGCAGGTGGATCTCTCAACAGGTGTGTTGGCTTGTTCTATATTGTGATGTCTTCATAAATGTGTGACCTTGGGGATTGTTTTAGTTAGGGTTTAGTTGCTGTGAAGAGACACCATGACCATGGCAATTCTTATAAAAGAAAACAACTAATTCCTGCTGACTTGCAGTGCAGAGGGCTAGTCTGTGATTGTCATGGTGAGAAGCATAGCTTCATGCAGACAGACATGGTGCTGGAGAGGCAGATGAGAGCTCAGGCGGTAGGAAGAGGCAGTGACACGGTATACAGGTTTGAACATTTGAGACCTCAAAGCCTTCCTCCAGTGACACACTTCTTTCAAGGCCACACTCACTCCAGTAAGGGACCACTCTCCATGAGCCTATGAGGGCCATTTTTATGCAAACTACCATGGAGATAAGCAAAAAAGAAAGCTTTGTGACTTAATAGTGATCTATTTGTGCATTAATTTGACGAGGGTTCATTACATTGTGCTGGATGGTTTTAGGTGAACTTGACATGAGTCGCTGGGTACTGGGGAACCTCAGACTCCATTAGAGAAAATGCTTCCCTAAGATCAGGCTGTAGGGAAGCCTGTAGAGCATCTTTAAAGTTAGTAATGGGGGAAGAGGGGGCAACCCATTTGGGGTTGTGCCACCCTTGGGATGGATGTCAAAGGTTCTCTAAAAAGCAGGCGAAGTCTGTGAAGAGCAAGCCAATAAGTAGCACCCTTCCACCCCTTCTGCATCAGCTCCTACCTCCAGATTCCTGCCCTATTTGAGTTTCCGTCCTGACTTCCTGCAGTGATGAACAGTGATATGGAGGTATAATGCAAACAGATCCTCTCATCCCCAAGTTGCTTTAGTTATTTGGCCATGCGAGTTTATCCCATGCAAGTTTATCACAGCAATAACAACCCTAACATACTCTCTCTCTCTCTCTCTCTCTCTCTCTCTCTCTCTCTCTCTCTCTCTCTCTCTCTCTCTCTCTCTCTCTCTCTCTCTC
>NW_022651291.1:0-4923 GCF_011064425.1 Rattus rattus
TCTTGATCAGGAATATCCTTCTCTTCAGGTGTATCTTGCTGCACCTCTTTATCCTGCTCCTGTTGCTTCTCCTTATTATCGTCTTCTAGGGCCTTATCTTTCTCTAAATCAACTTTCTCATCATCTGATTTATAGTTAGGATGTATGTTGGATAGATGGATGGTAGGGATTCCAGGATCTCCCATTACGGTGCTGTATGCTGCACCTCCTGCGAATAAGCATATTATCGAGGCGACAGCGATCCTGTATTTTTTTGATCTTGCGATCATTTATTAAAAGAGGGAACGAATTTAAATGCTAAATTCGTACAGATTGTATAAAAAGGGCTCAATGCCGCATGGGCAGCGAGCTAATTGGGATTCTTGATTGATTCTTTTGGATGCTTTGAATGTCTATGAAGAGATGTGCTAAGGTCGCATTAATGACGACCGATTAGGTCTTTTCTACAGAAGTAGAAAGCGTCCATGTATTCTTCTCGGTTGTATTTATCATAATTAGCCATACATTTATTTTTTAGACGTGTACCGTCTGCCGGGTGGGTTTGTAATTCGTTTCAGATTTTTTGGAAGCCCGGCGATAGACGTCTTTCTAGGTGATTTTTGGTATCCTTAAAGTATTTTTCATTTTCCACCCATCACTCTAGTTTTGTGGTGTCAAGCATCTTTTTGCTCATGTTTGTAGCAATTGAGAAACTGTAGTGACGTGAATGATACTTTTGTTTGTAGTCAGGGCCGTCTGCTAATGAAAGTCTTGGGGAACCAGGGCGTTTAGGCGAGGGTTGTGGATTTGTTGTATCAGGAATAATTCGCTGCTTGTCTTTGTCTGGAGAAGCGGTTGATTGGGTGGTGGATGTTTTGTTTTTGTCTGAAGATGGGGCGTGAGTTTCTTTAGAGGAAATGTCTTTTTTGGACTGTGTTTCGCGTTCTGCTTGCGACTCGTTCTTTTCTTTTGGTTTTTCCGCCGACTTTGGAATTGTCGATGTTTCTAGATCGGTTTCTGATTTTTCTGCCTTGGTTGGTTTGTGATCTGATCTTGGATTCTTGGATGTTGACTCTGTATCTGGTTTTGCGCCAGAATCTCCCTTCGCCGGAACATTTTCTGGCTTAGATGTATCCGTGCGAGCCTCCTTGTTCTGTTCTTGTTTGCCAGATGCCTTACCATCGTCTGGGTTGGTATTATTTTTTTCTAAATCTATTTTTTCATCAACCGTTTTATCTTTGGGGTTGATGTTGGACAGCTGAATTTGGGTGCTTTCAGGATGTCCTATTACGGCGCTGTATGCTACACCTCCTACACAAAGACAGATTACGGCTACAGCAGCCGTCCTGTATTTGTGTGATCTTGCGACCATTGGTTGGGGAGGATGAATTTAAATGTTAAATTCTTACACATTGTACAAAAGCGGCCCAAGACCGCATGGGCACAGGGCTTCATTAAGGATTTGATCTAACCCTTTTAAGCGTTAGGAGTTACGTAATAGTACTTGATGTAATTCATTAGTTGGTTGGTGTTGTTCATCTCTTCTCCTTGCTTTTCATGCACAAGACCTACAAGGGGATCTTGGTTGAACACTTTACCTACTCCATTCTTGTATACGATTACTGTCGGTGTTCCTCCAACTTTTTTGTGTCCAAACACCTCAGTCGCATAGTCCATTAGGTTTCTCATGTCCACAGCAGATTGGTCATTTCTAACATTGTCACCTTTCTTTATTTTGTATTCTGGTATATCCTGGGACCATCTTGTTCAGGGCAGAGTTCAGTAAGCCTCTTGTTTGGCCACCTTGTCTCTATCCGGAATGTCCTCATACATCAAGAACTTGATGTTTAGGTTTTTAAGGACCGTGTCGGTTTTTGTGAATTCATAGGTCTTCATTCATGTTCCTTCGCTCATTCTGGAGACTTTTGGGTCTATGGTACCTTTTGCTATGTGAGGATTGTTGAACATGAAATGGGTGCAGTGGGGACATGCCTCGGATCCATAGTAGATGACATAGTTTCCTTCGTTGTAGTTTTTGTCTCCTTTTAGAAGATCTTGGTAGGATCTTTGAAGAACAGGTAATTCCGAGAAGTCTTTGCCATCCATTACTTGGGATCAACTTTCGTTTTCGGTTTTGCTTTCGGGAACTTCTTTGAATAGGTGATATGAAGAATCAGTTTGGACGTTGGAGGTGACAATTAAGGCCGATCCACCAATAATGGCAGATGCTCCTGTGATGCTTCCGGCAACGGGTGCATTTGCGAGTGCTCAGTCTACAATCGACATGTATCTTTAAAATTATCTAACCCTTCAAAAATTATGTCATATTGTAAATCATTGACGGTTACCGTAGAAATTCCGAAGGGTAGTCGTCTAAAGTATGAGGTGGATAAGAAGACCGGAAGACTTGTTTTGGATAGGGTTCTTCGAGGAGCGTGCGTGTATCCATACAACTATGGGTATGTGGACAAGACTCTTGATGGAGACGGAGATCCACTGGATGTGGTAATAATCTCTCAGGAGACACTTCATCCGGGAGTGGATGTTGTTGTTAGACCTTTGGCGGCCATCAAGATGATAGATGGAGGAGAAGGAGACACCAAGATGGTGGGAGTTATTGCGGAGGATTCAAGATATGACTCATGACAAACCGCCAAAGATATTCCGGAGGCCATAAAGCACGAGATACACGACTTTTTCATGAATTACAAAAACCTAGAGAAGAAGAAAGTTGAAATAAATGGATGAATCGAGGATCAGGAAGAACTGGAACAGGCAATAGAGTGAGCTTTTGAGAACTACAAAAACAATAAATAGATAGGTATCAGTTATGAGTGGATGATTTCGAGATTTCGGGCGATAGGATTATTCTCCATAGCTTTGGCCATTGGAGTAGGGATATACTCAACACCCAAAATTTCCTATATTCCTAGACCTACAACCCTAAGTTATTTTTCAACCACATCTTCTTCGGAGGATGACTATTGGGGAAAGTATCACAGATACTTTGTGGATCACAAGGGCAATGAGGACTGGTGGGATTGGGTATATGAACACAGATGAATGGAGGGTGATTCTGATTTTGGGAGCGTAAAGAAGGGATTTGGTGACGATCGGGAATCCCTAAGCGGGATGTGTGGAGATGTCTATGGCAATAAGAAGCTGTTGGTTGCTGAGGATAAGGTTTGGAAGTATTGTTCACTTTTTCCTGGTAAACCGGTCCTGGTTAAGGATGACAATAGGTTAGTGTCCACTAAGGACAATGATGATTTTTGAAATTTTAGAAATGGTGAACTTCTGAAGATCACCAATGATGTGGTGCTTTCTAATTACCCTCACTTCCACAATTTTTGAAAGAGAAATAGATATTTGGTGATTAAGAAAAATATAAAAGAGGCTTGTGAGAGCGCCTATGGGATGAAGAATTCTGGGGTAACCGAAAGGGAGATACTGAAGTTTTGTTCTCTGGAGGCTAGATAGATGGTTTGGGGGATGATGAATAGCGGGATTCGTCTGCATTTATATAATGCACAAGAACGCTCTTCCCGATGATCAAAACCATCAGAAACAATCTCTGAATCTATAACCTTCCGATTACCGTTTTTCGATAGTTTTATTCTCTACCTCAACAAATTCAATTGATTTATTGGAGATTATAGGTCCTCATTATTATCTTTGTATTAGGATATAGTGTATTTGTTGCTTTAGGAAAATATGGCGTTTCCAACGGCCGCGATAGTCATTCTGGTATTGGCCGTAGTGCTTGCGACGGTGGCTTTTGTGGCACTGTCCATATATCTGAAGAAGTCCAGTGACATTCGTAGGAAGGATGTTAAATTAGCCTACTCAGAAAAGTTGGCTGAGGCCGAAACCATAAAGGAAGAACTGGATGAATTATTTGAAAAGAATGTCGAACCGATAGAAGAAGAAGTAGTAGAGGAGCCGGAGGAAGAGGTTGTAGAGAAGGAGGAGATTACATTCAACAGAAAGGTGTGGAACACCATTATGGACATGGGTTATGAGTCCAGTGATGTGGATAATAAACTCAACTACACCAGCAAACTTAAGCCTCTAATAGGGGAATTCAAGACCAGATGTAGGCTGAGCAGAGTTCGGTTCATAAATAAGATAGAGTCTATTCTGGGAAGAGAACTTAGTGGAAAGTATCCACTTAGCTATATAAGAAACTTCAACATGGATGGTAGAAGTTGTGACCTTGTTATACACTGACCTGCAGAAGATGGAGGTAGAAGTAGAGAATGTGCACTTGTGAGATGTCAGTACTCCCCGTCCGTGGGGGATCAAGAACTTGGTCAGGTGTTGGATGAGGGAATTCGTTTCATCTCCGAATATGGAGATGATTTCAATGCCAAGTATGGAAACAGGGCTAAACTGCTCGTGGTGGTAACAAACTTCCCGGTTCCAAATACCTACAACTATCCCATCATTAGGGATGACCTAATTTGCATAAGAACCGAGCAGTTTGACTCTTTGGTTAGTGCCATAAACACTTCTGCTAGAGACGGAAATAAATGAAATCTATCCTCCTACCTGATCAGACATTAATGGCCTCAATCCCGTTACTGGAGCCGTCTAAATCACAAAGGTTATTATATGAAAGAATATAGATAAGTTTTCTTATCTAGAACCATAAATCTACCCGAAGGTAGTATGTCTCTAAAAATTCATTTCAAGAAGATTAAGCGTCTTTTTGAACGTCGAGACTATCTCTATAGGGAGAAGTTAACAAACCTAACCACCAGTTCCCAGATCATATCCGAAGGCAATGCCGTTGAACAGGAATTAATTAAGGAGATTTCCAATCTTGAATTCGTTTATCAGGGAGAATTTAGAGTTCCAGAAACCTTCGAAAGACTGTCATCCAAAAAGACAATAACCAGCGTAGAACACCTTAATTCCATACTGTTCCATTTTGACTCCTTC
>NW_022651292.1:0-4727 GCF_011064425.1 Rattus rattus
CTTAACACTGACTAGGCTCTTTTAGATGGTAGTTACACGTTAGCAATGCAGCTCCTGTGAGGACTGTGGCCCATGTGGTATGTTTTCAGAAAAGATGTGCCCTTCATTGCAATGCTTTATTTGGGGCAAACTGAGACTATGAGAAAGCTTTGATGTTCTAAGATAAGTGTTCAGGATTTAATGGACCCAGGCAACATCAATTTGGCAGAACTGATCCTGAAAGACTTTTTGGATGTATGGATGAATATACCAGTTGTCTACTGCTCCTTCAACTACAGTCAGAACCTGACAAAAGAGAGAACAAAGTTTTATTAATTCCAAAGAAGGCATGGATTACTGTATCAGTCATCTGTCTGTTGTTGGGATAAAAATCCCAGGACAAAGGATACTTAAGGAAGTGTTTATCTTGGTTCCTGATTTCAGGGTCACAAGAGTCTACCATGGCAGAGAGGGATAATGACAGAGCAGTCATGGCTGCAAGGGCAGAAAGGTGAGATTCTATATCTTGAAATGCAAGAACAAAGCAGAGAGAATGAAACTGATGCAGAGGAGGCTTTAAACTCTCAAATAAACCACACTGACATACTTCCTTCATTATCGTTTCATTTTCTAAACCTCTTCAAATGGTGCCACAAACTGGGAAGCAAAGTTGAAATGTCTCAGCCTTCGGCGTACACTCTCATTCAATCCATTCTACTTGCTTACAGACTCGGCTATTTTGTTGGGCTCATTCATACGGCTTTATTTAGCCAAAGACCAGCTGTAATGATTGGACCTCTCTATGTATCTGTCATCTTCAATAAAGTTACCTGGCTGGGTCACATGGTGGCAGCATTATTTCAAGGAGGGCATGTGTGAGGTTGCTCATCATCAAGTTTCTGTATGCAACGTACTAATGTATCATTGTCTAAGGCGTGTCATGTGGCCATGCCCAACATTCATGTGATGGGAGATGACATAGGGTCATAGTACTGGTAGCCATGGTTGTTGGGGAAAGGAGATGTCTTAGTTACTTTTCTATTTGTATGACAAACTACATTGACCAAAGTTATATAAAAAAAATCATTTAATTTTGAGGTTCATGGTTGCAGACAGTTAGAGTTCACACCAATTTTGACAGGAAGCATGGCAGCTAGCAGGCAAGCATGTTATTAGAGCAGTAGCTGAGAGCTTATATATGGTTCACAAATGAGGGGCAGAGAGAAAGAGACTGGAAGTGGTTTGGAGATTGGAAACCTCTGGTGACACATCTCCCAAAAGGCCACACCTCCTAATCCTTTCCAAACAGTTCCATCAACTATGGACAGAGCATTCAAATATATGGGCCTGTGGCATCCATTCTCATTCAACACCCCCACCCACAGGAAATATTAGCATATTGCTCTACAACAGTATTTCTTTCTCCTTTCCTAATCCAGTCTGGTCATTTCCATGGTTGCCCCCATGGAAATGGAATTGTAAACAGTGCCTATCTGGAACATACAGAGAGCTGATTATAAATGTTATTTGTTTAGGCAGATCAAACTTCTTCTATGCTTGGCATACATGATTTTATGTACATGTGTTATTTATACACCCGTCCAAAAGCACTAGAGGCTGTAGGCAATGAGAAGCAGATTCACAATTAAGCATGAAAAATACTCAAAGCCTTGAAGGCTAACTTTGTTGTTTTAATTGAATGTTGAATTTAACATTGAGCTTCCTAGGAATCAAGGCAAAAAGGGGGAAACATGATAATGCACGTGCTCTTCGTTGCTTGTTAAGAGGACACATACCATGTTTTAGGAATGATCATCCTCGTCTTGGCTCTGCATTCAGAGAGGGAGGAGAGAGAGAGAGAGAGAGAGAGAGAGAGAGAGAGAGAGAGAGAGAGAGAGAGAATATGAATCTAGGAGACTATGTAGTCTTTGAAGCCTACTGATCGAAACATTCCACATACATATTGGGATGGGATGTGGCAAGACCCAGTGGGGATGTTCAGATACAGGACCACCTATGTGATAAGGGTATGCTTCTTTCTAGTACATACACAGGATCCAGAGAACCCAGGGTTCTGAGTATAATATAGAACCAGAGGGACACAAGCAGTGACATTGAGGTCCCTTCTTCTGTTCTTCAGGTACTCCATGAAGCTCTGGTGTTTAATGCTCATTTGTTCCAGAATGTTCTCATAATGCATCACCTTCCTAACTTTAGCTAGAGCTTACTCAAATATTCTATATCATAATCCTTCCTTGATCTCATTCTGAATCCAATTCAGTGTCTCTCATCCTGTCATATCCATGTCTTCCCTTACCATAGCTCTGTTCAATCTTGCTGTCAGCATGCTCCATACTCACAGTCCAACTGGATACTGTAACAAATACAGCCTTGCCCAATGCCCCATAGCATCTTCTTTCTTTTTAAAAAATTATTTTATGTGTATGGTGTGTTTTATATGTATGTATGTATGTATGTATGTATGTATGTATGTATGTATGTATGTTTGCTATGTGTATTTGTTGCTTGTGGGGGTCTGAAGAGGATATCGAGTTCCATGGAACTGGAATTACAGACAGTTTTAAACAGCTATGTGTGTGCTGGAATTGAACCCAGGTCCTCTGCAAGAGAAACAAGTGCTCTCTTAACCACTAAGCCAACTCTCCAGCCCAGCTAAATAGTAAATCAATCCCTCCAGATTGGAGGGTTGACTTCTACGTGGTCACTGAGGTGGTTAAACTTCCTTATCAATCTGAGTAGGTTATACCATCACCCAGGAAACACACCTCCACACTCGTCTGTGAAAGTTTGCCCAGAGAAGCTTAACTGAGGACCCAGAGTCCTCCCTGAATGAAGAAAATACATCTCAAGGGCTGGAAGACTGAACAAAGAAGAGGAAGAAAAAGCAAACAGGACCATCATCCCTTGCTCTCTGCTTCCTGATTGCAACACAGTGTGTCAGCTGCCCCATTGTACTGGCTTGAATAGGTCCCATAAACTCCTGTGCTTGGCCCACAGGGGGTGACACAATTAGTAGGTGTATCCTTGTTGAAATAGGTGTGTCCTTGTTGGAGGAGTTGTGTCCTTGTTGGAGGAGTTGTGTCACTGTGTTGGTGGGCTTGGAGGTCCTATATTCATGTCCTGCTCAGTGCCGAAGAGACAGTCTTTTTCTCCTGGCTTCCTTTGGATCAAGATTCAGAGCTCTCAGCTCCTTCTCCAACACCACATCTGCCTGCAGGCTGCCATGCTTCCTGCTACGATGATAATGGACTGAAACCATAAGCCAGCCCCAATTAAATATTTGCCTTTATAAGAGTTGCCTTGGTCATGGTGTCTCTTCATAGCAACAGAAACCCTAACTAAGACACCCATGCTCCCACCCCTAAGCTTTCCTTACTTTGATGTGCTGTATCCCCTCAAACTGTGAGTCAAAGGAAACCTTTCCTTCGTATCAGGTATTTGGTCACAGCAATGAGGGAAGAAAGTAGTACAGTCACGAGTATGGCAGTATTAGGTGCCTGAAATGCACACAGAGGAAAAGTGAGTTCAGATTTCTTTTCTAGGAAGCAGACCCTGTCCATGTAGACGAGCTCTCCTCAAGGATGGGCATTCATAGCAACATAGCAACTCTATGAGGAGCTGTGTTTGCCTGACACCGTCATCTCATTCTCTGCTCCATCACCTACTAGCTGTGTGGCTTCTGGAAACTCCCAGTCTTTTGTTTTCGTAAAGGGGAAATGAGAACAATGATTGTGACCCAGTCATAAAGATCGGGAAGACCCAGGGAGGAAGCGTTCACATTGGGATTTTTTTCCCCTCCCTTGTCACATTTGAAAGAGGCGAGAGTCAGCAAAGGGGAGATAATAGCTTTTTTTCTCTGAAGGTAGTTTATTGGAGGACCACAAGCCTATTTATTTCCTTAACTAGAGATCGTGAGACATGAAGACTAATGCATGCGACTGAGGGCTGGGGGAGCTAAGAGTTTCCCCCTCTTCTTCCAAAGTCTCTTCTCAGACTGAAAAGAGAGAAAGAAGAAAAGTCCCCCCTGTAAATTTTATGACTGCAGTGTCAAAAGTCTTCCATCCAAATCGTAGTAAATATTCTAATGAAGTCTGGAAAGAAAGCCATTTGTAATGGCTCGGGGCAGAGTATTAAGATAGCCTGTTTCTAGTTAGTCAGTCATTAGAGAGATCTAACATGCATGCGGAATGGTTTCCTGTTGTAAGTGCTTTAAAACCCAGTTTTAGGAAACCCCACTTCCTGCCGGCTCGTTTGGAGACAACAATGTGCCAACTGGTCAGACTTCTCAGATGGCCAAAGGGTTGCCTCGTTGGCTACAATTTCATTCGGCTGCTCCTACCAGGGAGAGCTGGGTTTTCCATCTCACCGCTCCCGATGAGAAGACAAGACAGCTCCACCGTGGAGTATGTCTTGGCCTGGCCACCCCGGGGGCTGTCCTATGCATAAGCATGTTGCGATGGAACGCGATACACATAGGCATTAGAAACCGCAGGAGAGCCTTCCATCCCAGAGCCTTGCCCACACTGCTCTGGGCTTTGCTGCAGCAGCTGCTGCTGTTGTGGGTGACTGCCCTGGCCATGGGAGGGACAGGGCAACTGATGGGAGAGGAAATGTTTTCAGCTACCTGACGCGCTGTGCATTAAAACGGGATTTTCTAAAATGAGGAAGTCTCAGAGACTTCAATCGGAACGTAGATGAAAGTATTTGCTAATCAGATCCGTTTGTTT
>NW_022651293.1:0-4795 GCF_011064425.1 Rattus rattus
AAAAGCCATTGAGGAAAACAGAGATTAATGGGGGGAGGGGGAGTACAAAAGTTGGGCTATAGCAAAGGAATGAAAAGACAGTGAATATGGTCAAAGTATATTATTTACTTGAAAGAAATTATTGCCCTGAAACCCAACATAATGTATAACAAATGTATACCAATAAGAAAAAAGAAGAAATAAACAAACACAATGGTAGCAAGGCTGTGGGGAAAAAGGAACCCTGGGTTGTTGCTGGTGAGAAAGCCTGAAGCTATAACGACCATGTGGCTGAGCTAATTGTTCCTGGGTCCTCCCAGAGAGCCTTGTACACCCATGTTCACTGCTGCAGGGTTAACAATACTTCAGAGATGGAACCAGCATAGACGTCCATCAAAAGATGAACGTGTCAAGACAATTAAAACTTGGTGAGATTTTATTTAGCCATGAAGACAAATGAAGTCATGGCATTTGCAGGGAATGAAGAGGACTACATGGTAAGTGAAATATGCACAATTCAGAATAATGCTCTCAAATATGGAACTCAGATATTAATTTATGTATCGGTTATGAAACTGGAAGGGAACGTGAGAGGGAATGGAGAGATCTTAAGTGGGGAAGAGACAAAGGAAGAAGAGAAAGTTAAAGAGCTCATATGACAAGAAAGCAGGGTGGGGTGACATGAGGTGAGGAAGGGAACCAGCAGCAGGGGGAGGGGCAGGGGACCATGATGAGTGAGGACAAATGTGTATGAAAATACTGTAGTGAAACCCATTACTTTGTATATTCCTAAACTTTCATTTCCATCTAAAACTTTTTTAAAAATGAAATGCAACTACATGTTTTAATCAAATTGTTCTTAATTTTAGCTTTTTGACCATCTACTAGAAAATATTAACCATTGTATTACCAGAAGTGTTGGGATTTGCTGAGGACATCACAGCATCCGCTTCGATCTAGAAAAGAGGAAAGATTAAGAGGATGAAACTTTATCAGATGTTTCAGAGTACAAGTTGTGAACTCCTGGGCTAAGGGAAGACACATGTTTTATGGGAAGCCAACTTTATTGAACCTAGTAGACAGTAACTTCATTTGACAGTATGACGGTCATCTTTCTTGTTCTTGAACATCCACAACAAATACAGATTTGCCATAATGGTCCCTACAATTTCACTCCACTGACCAATAGCTTAAATATATGAAATCATTTTGGCCATCATATGCAAATTATAACCTAAAATCTTTCTGCTTTGTTAAAAAACAAATAGTTGTTATAATAACTTTATTTTTCAATTGTCCTGATGCTAAAGGTAACCCACGCCAGGTGTGGCAGGTTCATTCCAGGTGGAATTTATTACACCTGGAATCCCAGCGCTTGTGAGACTGAGGACGGAAGGGAGACACTGAAGCTAGCATGGGCTACTCAGTAAGAGCCTATTAATAAAAGAAGGCAATATAATAAAAATGATAATACATGTAATACATAGTAATGTAATACATGATCGGTGCAGAAACATGATGTATATAACTTATTAAATTTAGTAGATACAACTGTTAACAGTTTGGTCTCTTCTAGCATTTCGCTTGGTTTTGCCTAAACAACATAAAACACTGCAGTGAGAACACACCACTTGTAAGCTCTGAGACCTACTTTGAGTAAATATTAACACAGAAACATTTCCCTCCCATTGGTAATAGGAGCTTTGTTTGCAAGCATTACAGCCAAGCCTGGATGGTAAATGACTTTCTTCTGCTGCCAGTCTTGACTCTTCCATAATCTGGAGTCCCTGTACCTCCCTGGCTTCCCTGTGTCCCTTCCCCATGAATCCTAGTCCATCTTTGTCATGAATTCCTTGCCCATCTTTAAATGCAGGCTTCCCCAGAGCTCTTTCCCTAAACTGGTGTTGTTCACAGCCTGCAGAAGCTTCCTATAGAATGGCACTTAGTCTTCCGATTTGAGCTACCCCTTATAAACTGAGCCCCAAATCTACATCTAGCCCCGCCACCACCACCACCTCTCTACTACTCCAGTGAAGTTCCTGTATTTAAGGGAGAGAACCTCAGAATTCCATACAGCATCTAACAATCAAATGTACAGAGAACACCAGTTACCACCACAAACTCATCCCCCACCCCCCATCCCCCACCCCCAACACACTTCCACCTGGATTCTCTCCTATTCGGTGATGTCACCACTCTTTTACTACCAGCACGTCCAGGAAAACACCAAGGCATAGCTTGTCTTACTGCCACAAAGGGCTCCTAGATGCCTCATAGAATATTAAGCTTTAGCATAAATGACGCCTACAACAGCTGCCCACTCTGCTCACCTCTCAGTTTGCTAATCACTATACAAAAATGAAATTGCTCCAACTCGGAGACTGTATTTGTTCACCTTTCCATCTCAGCAGCTGGCAGACACTCTGTTTATTAAACAGATTGAATAACTTCCATTGTGCAGACATCAATGTCTAAGTGAGTTATTACATGTCTTTTATGAAGTGATATTGTAGTGTCACGGTTGCTCAGAGTGACAATTCATGTTTAACTCTTCAAAACATGTTCTACGATAGGACTATTTTATATGTCTCATTTAATTTCCTGACTTCCAATCGGTATTTTATATATTCAAAAAAATTGTATTAAAAATTAAACTCTAGCACTGAACCTAGTCTAAAATTTAAAATACGAGAAGGTATACCTTGAACATTTCCTCTCTGATAAAAACTCCCCTCTGGTAAATGCCTTGCAAGCATATAGGTATTTACTATAGTTTTGCTTCATTGTTTAGTGACCTATAACCAGTTAAATATGTCATTAGACTAAAAATAAAATGTGAGGGCTGGTAAGGTGTCTCAGCAGGTAAAATCACTTACCTGGTAACCTGAGTTACCCTGAGACTGACATAGTAAAAGAACACACTCCCATAAGTTGTCCTCTGACAGGCACAAACTCCCCCAAATATGCCCATACACATACACATCCTAAGTTCTTAAAAAGATTTAACAAAAAAGTCCCTAAACCCTTAACTCGATATATAAAGTGAAAGCTGTCAAATTTCATCAAGTGTATGTATATTACCACTCCACTGCTCCTGTCATTAAATTCTTTACATGGCTGTCTTAGTCAGGGTTTCTATTCCTGCACAAACATCAAGACCAAGAAAGCAAGTTGGGGAGGAAAGGGTTCATTGAGCTTACTTCAATGTTGTTCATCACCAAAGGAAGTCAGGACTGGAACTCACACAGGCCAGGAAGTAGGAGCTGATGCAGAGGCCATGGAAGGATGTTTCTTACTGGCTTGCTTCCCCTGGCTTGCTCAGCTTGCTTTCTTACAGAACCCAGGACCACTACCCCAGGGACGGCACCACTCACAATGGCCTGGGTCCTCCCCACTTGATCATTAATTGAGAAAATGCCTTACAGCTGGGTCTCATGGAGGCATCTCCTCAAGGGAGGCTCCTTTCTCTGTGATAACTCAGCTTGTGTCAAGTTGACACACAAAACCAACTAGTACTATGGCCTGAAGTTAAAATAAATAGACTCAAGAGGGATTAAAAAGCAAAATGAGATAAGCTATCTTGCCAAGGGAGCCCAGGTTAAATGCAACGCTTTAAAACATCCAGCCTCCGCAGGTCATCTGCCTGGGAACTCCAGGTGACATGAGTGCAGAGCAGCAGCAATTTCGGAGCTAGTCCAGGCTAGCACTCTGACCTCAGGCTAGCACTCTGACCTCACATGTGGCCTCTCGGGAGCTAAAAATCTCCAACCAGTCTGAATCCACCCCAGGCTGTCTGCAAAACCTGAGGGGGAAGTCTATTTACTGTGGAGTTGCAGTGCATTCAAGCACACTGAAGGGCACAGAGATATCACAGAATCCCTGGCTATCCCAACCCATGAGGCGCAGAAGAGCCCTAACTGTCAGTTCTGGGGAAATGGGTTTGTGGGGCTCTAGGAAGACTTGGTGCTCCTTCTGCTTAATAGTTGTAGTTTACTCTTTTGTACTTGGACAGTGTCTTGACTCTGATTAGTTCCAGTTCAGTGGCTTAACAAGAATGGATCTGTCTCTAGACTGCTTAAAACAGACGAGCAGAACAGCTCCGAGACAGGGGTAAATAGGAAACAGTCATACTAAACTAGAAGGTTCATTGGGGTTCATTGGGGACTAACTGCTAAGGAGCTGTGCAGCCTTTTCTGGAAACTGACAGCCACAGCGTTCCAAGTATACTCTCCACGGGCTCGGGGAATGTGTGGAAGAAGCAGGGTAGAGAGTGAGAAGCAGAGGAAGTGGGGGTAGTGATATGCAGTGCTGGCTTCCGGACACGATGTGATTTCTGCACCACTGAATTCACAACAGCTGTGATTACCTGTACAAGCCTTGGCCTGTCAAAACCCTGCCCAGGAAGGCAGAGGGGCTCTGTAAGGTGCCCACCTTCTTGTAAACCACCCTAAGGCAATTTACTGGGCCGCAATCTGCCTGCCCGATTATCTATCTATCATCTATCTATCTATCTATCTATCTATCTATCTATCTATCATCTATCTATCTATCTATCTATCTATCTATCTATCTATCTATCATCTATCTACTTACCTACCAACCTATCTCAATAAAGGAAAAAAAAAGATAATAAAATCCAAATATGTACATCCTAAGACTTATCTTAGTGATTATATTTCTAGGAACTTTAGTATTTTTGTTCATCATTGTTCTAAAATGTTGTCTCTCGTCGTGTAGTCCAAATTGACCTTGAATTCCTGATCTATTGTATACTCCCAAGTATGGCAACTACATGTCCATGATGTATCCACACACA
>NW_022651294.1:0-4660 GCF_011064425.1 Rattus rattus
TGAAAGGAGTCTTGGGATGGTCCACACACACTTATTAATGTAACTAAGATAATCTCTCACAGGCCTCTTCAGAAGAGTTTTTCCAGATGGTTCTAGATTGTTTCTAGTTGACAATTGAAACTATCCATCCAAGTCGGACTACTAATGGAGAACAAGCCACACACAAGATGCAACCATTAATTGTATGCCTGGAGACAATGAACTTCTGAATGAAAACAAAGAAAGATTTCACTCATCACCAAAAAGTCTGAAAAACATTTGGCATGTATATCGATGCTTAGAAAGCAGATGCCATTAAAGATGATCTTTTTTAATATATCAAAAGTGAGTAAAATGCAGACAAGCATATTTAAGCTACATTTTTACATTTCTCTCCTCTACTCCCTCCCCCATCGCCTCTTCCCTGTGCCTGCCTCTGCCCCTACCGCTCTTGCCTATCTCCCCTTCCTTCTTTCTCTGTATCTTTCTGTACATAAAACAAGAGCACAAACTTTAGAGCCATTCTTTAGGAGTCATCTATCTTACTTTTGTACAGACAAAATCTCTCCTTGTCCTTGGGGTCACCATTAGCTGGCTGTCCTGCTAGCCCCAGTGATGGGCCTGTCTGGACCTTCACAGTACAGTTGTAAGAAGATGTCCCTATACCCTCATGTTTAGAAGTCAAGCATTTTAATGGCTGAGCTATCTCACTTGCCCAACACTATCCAGGTTTTCATATATCAACACTTGTTTATAGGGAAGAGATAGAAGCCTGGACAAAGCCTTTAAACACTGTGCCACACATTCCTGAAGTTGTCTGCAAAGCTGGGGAAGGATATTTAAAGAAACAAGTTCTTAGAGTCATCAAAGTACCCAGAGGTTCTTTGGGCTAAAGCCTAGATACAGGACAATTATAAAGCTCTAGAGCCTGCTCTTCCAGAAACATTTCTAGATCACTATGGCCCTCGAACCAGATAGTGACAGAAGAGACAGAATAAAGTCAAGACCAACAGACTAGGAGCCCTGATGGTTATGATTGGACAGGATTCTAAAGTTGTCTTCACATGCAGTTGAAGTAACAGAAATAAAATGCCTAGAATATACCAAATTCTTCTGGAAATTTCTGTCCTTCCTCATCACAACATTGCCTGGAAGGCAAGAACTAGGGCTTCAAGGTGTCAATCAACACAGTGACCTTTCCTTTTTTCTTTTCTTTTCATCCTTTTCTTTTTTATGTTTTGTTTTTAAATTATGGGTTCTTAGTCCAAGAACACTTCAGGGAAAATTAGACATTGGGAAGAGAAGCTATGATGATGGGGAGGAATGGAATGAGGGTAGCACCTTCTGAAAAAGATGTTTCGAAAAGCAAATTGCTTATATAAATGGCAGCTGACTACACGTATTACCTGGAGAAGGGCAGGCTGTCCTACCCTGAGACAGATGTGTGGCCATGTGGCAGTGGTACCCAGTTTGGTAACTACACAGGTGAGAGGATCTGCACAGAAAACAAATGTGCTCCGTCAGGATTACCCATGGGCCAGTGCCCTCAAGGAAACACAAATTGAAGCAATAACTCAAACATCATATCATGAATGTGAAAATAGGATAGCACTGGATATTAGAAGACCTTTCTGGAATAATATCCAAGCTTCCATGGGGATATCTTTATCATTGACATCCTACAGAATAGATCAATGGATTTTATCACCATGTTAAATAATTCAATAAATAAAAAGTAAATTAAACAGAAAAAATGTACCACAGTGTAGCTAAACTTCCAGTCAGTCCTTCATTCGCTAGTGAGATATTTAGTCTTCTGCTACATGAGTGAAAGTGTAATTTTGTTTCCCATTTTAGTTATATGCACTCTAAGTTCAAATGACATATGATACTGATTTTGATTTCCCATTTTTCCTAAGCTTCTTTTGTAATTGCTTTCAGATGGGGCTCATGTAGCTTACGGTAGCTTTGAACTTACTTCATAACCTATAACTTCTGATCCTGCTTCTACCTCCCTAATGCTGGGCTCGTGTAAGACCACCATTCTCAACTGCTAAGTCTCTTAAAGTTCACTTAAACAAAGTTCACTTAATGCAAATCTTTCATCACCACAAGTTACAAATGATTCTTACATTTTATATTCAAATTTATTATCGAGTATAATACATAATTAGTATAAACCTTTGAAATAATCTTAACTATGCCAAGGATCAAGTCTTTTCTCTCTCTAATCACATTGCCTTCTCTGTGTACCACACTATTACATAGTCTACAAAGGTGCCAAAAACCAAGTCTTTGTCTTGAGATGTCGCCCGCTAATTGGTGATGAAAGGAGACTATACCAACAGTCAAATTATGAAGAGATATTCAATATTTGAAGGTGTCAGATGGTGTTTAAGATAGAGAAACAATAGATATAACTCTGAGCATTTGGTAATATTTATACAAACTAGTGGATGATTTGGTTTTTGAAAACAAATTACAAAAAATAATGTTTCAGCATTTTTACAAAGAGCAAAGTGATGTTTAGAGATATTAAGTGAAGCCCTGGCAGGAGCAGCACAGAGCTGACCCAAGGTGTAAATCTCTAACCCTTGACTTTGGACTCTATTCCTCTCTGGTGAAATTTGATCTTTAAGTTGAAAAAGAATGAGAGTAACTGCTGAGAGGACAGTAAAAGGAATATTAGATCAAAGCTTCTGAAGATGGGTAATGGAGAAAATTATATAGTTTTACACTCTCTTCTCTACAAAAGCGACACTCTGTTGGAACATGGAAGTAGTTGAAAGACAAATGATGTTGTAGAGTTGTACCAAAGCCCTGTCCAGGCCTGAGATATGGAAGGATCTCTCTTGTCAGGTGTGGGAACTACATAGCTGCAAAATTCTGTCACTAAATACTGATTTCCTGGTGAGTATCAGAGGGTGGAGAGAGATAATTGAACAACAGAGATTTTTATATTTAGATAATATTCTAATGCCCCATTTTTGTCCAATTCCTGTGTCTGATAACAGTTATCATTTTCTATGATTCATCTGTTGGAGTCCATAGCACAATATCTGGATTTCCTTTTACAAAACAGTCCTTTTTGTGAAGTTTAGCATACTTGCTAACCCTACTGTGAGGGTGAGGTCTGCATGGACGTGTTCACCTATATCCTATGAATGATACAATTCTTGGTAAACATGAAGCATTCAAACCATATTCACATTTTGTATAAAGGCTTTTTTGAAATATATTATATTTTAGATGCCCATTTCATGTTTATTACCTTACCGCCTATTCGCCAAGCTCAATATATATGAAAGAATGAAAAATTGTTCAGTGCACACTATTTATGGACTAATGTGTTGATATTTCATAAAGTCCTATGCAAAGGGAGACAAGTTAATTTGCTTTCTGATCTATGTGATGTAGTTTGAGAGTTTTAATTATACATGTCATTTAAAGAGGAGTAAAAATAATACAGTTTGAAATGAGCATATATGGTCCTGATCACTATATTTTTCCCACATTAGTTAACAATTTCACCTGATCTTTAAATGCATGTAAAGAGTCAATTTCCCTCTATCAATTTTGTATTAAATAATTACATCGATTTATATAAGAGGAAGATGTGAAAGCAAGAGAAGCTGGTCACTAGCTCAAATGCCTGTAAGTCCAGAAACACTAAAGTCAAGTTCCATGTTGAGTTTGTGTCATTAAGTAAAATATAAAAATAATCTTTGAGGTAAAACAGTCATACTATTAACTGGAAGATAAGGGGCTAATGACATCACAGTCTTCAGGACAGGTGGCTTTTATCAGGTGGCAAATAAATTAAGATTACTTTGTATGCCATTTGCACTAGGGTTCTGAATAAATGAATTTCTAAAGACATTTCAGCATGTTTTGTCAAGATTAGTTTTCATTTGCAGAAAAGAGATACTAAGTATTTTTAAAGCACTTGGGTAATTAACTGAATTCTCATTCTGAAGGAGAATTATTAGGAAAACATTTTATGCAAACTAACTTCATTCTTTAAAGGGAATAACTTTAAAAATCTGGCTGCCTAAATAGTACAAGAATGAGAATTATGCCAATAGACATGGTAAAGTCGATATGGAAAAATGCCAGGAGGCCATAACCCTAGAAAAGAAATACAGGCAACTAAGGAATGCAGAATGCTAAGGGTGCAAGAATAGTATTCTCCAAGAAAGGGCATGCCAGTTAGTTCTCCAAACCAAATGGTCAGTCCTGAAAATATTCATAAAAGTAACATCATATGGACTAAGCAGGCTGTATTGTGTATTTAAGAATATTATATATATTTATATATATTTGTGTGTATGCGTGCATGTGTGCATATTACATATATAATGTGTGTGTACATACATGTGTACTTGCATGCATGTAAATTTGTAGAATATATATATATATATGTATATTTTCACAAATTGTATGTATGAATTTTCAATTAGGAATAAAAATAAAACAGCACATCAATTTTTACTACAACCATCTTGATAAAGAATTTATTAGATGTTTACTTGCAGTGGATGCAGTTTTGGCTTATCCTACAGACTTCAGTAATTTTCCAATTGAAAAGAAACTTCGAACATGGTTTAGTTTCAAATTTCATGAATTCAACCTGATCTACACTTAAGAAAAACAATCAAAACAACAACAACAACAACAACTT
>NW_022651295.1:0-4870 GCF_011064425.1 Rattus rattus
GAATGTGATGTGTTTAACTTCAAATATATAGACATGTGGAAGGCGAAAGAGGCGATTGTTGAGTTAAAACTTTTAGGGACTTTCTGTTTGAGGAAGGTCAGTAGGTGTATTCATCCTTGGTAAACATTATTAAGAGAAGTATATGCTAAGAACTAAGTCATTAAATTCATCACTCAGGAAAATGAGACAAACATATGATTTAAATTTATTAAAAAGAGAATGAAAAGGAAAAAGAAATTAAATAATTATAAGAGGCACAAAACATTAGTATAATGAAATAAAAAAGAATGGGTGAATAAAGATTTGTTTTCAACTGTTTGTTGAATGTGTACGTTCTGGATCAAGTGAAGCATTGGGAGTCTGACTCCTTGCTACCTTCTTATACAGGAGGTAGTCTGGGAAAAGTGAATCTATTCTTGCAAGCCTTTTGTACCGGCATCAGCCTGGTCATGAGGGAGTTTGGAGCCTATGTCTCAAAAACCACCTAAAGTCCTGTACTGTTGGACTGAAGATTAAGTTTATGGCACAAAATTTTAAGTGGTAAGATGGGACTTAAAGAATAAAGGGAGAAAGTAGATTATGGGGGCAAGATCTTCAATAAATATGAAAATTATATAAATGCATTCAAATAAATAGCTTTGCAATTATACCTGGATAAAACTTCCTTACTCAAAGGAGAAATGTTGTGATTGAATATAAAGGAACTGATGTCCATATAAGAAACTTGACTAAACAAAAACTTTGGCAAGGATGGAATTGAAAGTAATTAAATAATACACGCCCAGCAATGCCAATGTATAAAAGTGAGATAGCGATAGTATGTAGAGATATTGGTTTCAAGTGAAGCATTTTATTTTTATAAAATAGGCAATTTTAGTACATGTAAGTAGACATGCTGAATTCTTTATATTATTAATATATCTTAGAATTCTAAAACAGTACATGCCATATAATAGGTTCCATTGAGCAAACTTGAATTAACACCAAGAGAAAACATTACTCATATCATCCTGCATCTCTGTGCAATTAAAAACCACACTATTGCACTAATACTCTGAATAATCCCATATCAAAACACACAGCCCAGTTATTTCATTTATGAGCTATCTGTCTAGACTGGGCAGATCTTCCACTTTCCTCACTTAGTCCCGAACCCTTTGATACTTGCTGATTTTCCTGGCCTCGTGGTTCTATTCCATATTGGCTTTTACCCCTTCCTCTTCTGTCTTCTCTCTCTATCCCCTTCTCTTTCCTTCCCCTCTGAGAACTCCAGTCCCACCTTTCTCCTTCCCCTGCCCAATCATAGGCTCTGGACTTTATTTGACCAGTTAGAATGGGGAGAAGATTCAAGGAGATAACCTGAGTACGTGATCTACCCTCATCAGGGGCAGCCCCTCTTGAGGAAGCAGAATTAACATCGAAATACAAATAGCACCAGGGAACCCACAACACCACACACTATTTATACATTATGTCATAATAATACGACAATGTATATGCACACATACACACACACAGTTTGAGAAAGGCAAGGCAATTGTGGGAAACTGTCAACTCTGGAATGAAATCCACACTGCCATCTGCCAGATGATGCCACCTGTTTGAGTCAGACAATGGGAGTGCTAAATTACAGGTCCTGTGACTCATACCAATTACACTGTTGGTAATAGCATGATTGTATTCTTTGCTTATTTAATAATGACATGAGAGATGCGTCTATAAATCAGTCATCCTGTTTTGCTGAGTTCCGGATGCTAAAAGGACAAGGTGATCTTCAAATTCTGCCTTCATTGAGAGTATGTAGCTGTCTCCTCCGCATTCTTCAGTGGCATCTGGTGAACATGCACCGCGCATCGCTAATTCAATGGTAGCTGTAAAATTAGTCCAGGTTCAGCAGAGAGTGTGGGAGCATCTGGTGAAAAGCGAGGCCCACAGGAGTCACTACCTGCATAAGCTTCAACAGGACGTCTGACTCATTTTTGTTTCTGAGCGTTCTCTCAACTTTGATGCTGCTGCAAAATTCCAGAAGGGTTTCTAAACAGGATGCTAAGGAATGTGTATGATGTGATTCTAGTACAAAAGAAATAGAACAGCTCTGAAAAGCACAGTTCTAGGGGACTGGGAAACACAGGACTCACTTATTTTTTCTGGAATCAGCATGTAAAGTTATATTCATGGTAAATTCTACCCTTTTTGCAGTCATATTTTTGTCTTTTCTTTACATATACTGTATACGTACCGCATGCTAACCAATTGCACCACTGGAGCTCCTCTTTACATATACTAACTCCCCTCTCCCACCCTCGTAACTCTCTGTAATAGTCTGCTAATGGCTCAGAAAAGGAATGTTGTAAGACATGGGGACTTGAGGAAACATGGAGACACTGTTATTTACCCACTAATTGTAAAGTTGACCAATTAGGATACCTTTGCATCTGGACAAAACTAATTATGTGTTGCCAGTACAAAGTGTTCTACCTTTATTATGTCTTACCATCACAAAGTCATAGCCTAAGTCTTTCTCCCAGGTGGATGCCTATTAAGCCTACTTTCGTAAGATGGAAATGTTCATTAATATTGGTTTCTTTCTTGGTTCAGCTGCAACTAAGTCTTTTCTTAAATGGCTTCATTTTCCCATCCAAGGGCCAAATCCACAGCACGATATTTATTATAATAAATTGTTTGAACACATTTCTGATAGCATTCATAAAGGTTAAATAGAAAGGAGCAGAGGATAATGCCAAAGTGAAATGGGTGAATAATAAAAATGTGGCTGCCGAGGTTGAGGTAATGTGGGACGAAGATAACAAACACTGCAAAAGATGGCATATTCCTCAACAGAAAAGCCTTTCATTCCATTTCAAGATAGTGCACAGAGGATCTGCAGAGAACTTTAATGGTTAACGCACTTTGGGATATCGAAAAGAACTCTGATCTTCGGAGATGGGATGCTCGGCAGTGAGTTTAAAAACAAGCATTTCTCTCCAGCAGGGAGACACATTTTCTATCACATGCTTAGGTGTTTCGGTGAAAATAACAGCTCTGTATGAAGATAACTTAATCAGAAAATCTATTTCCATAACAACATCTACTGGCAGAACACTTTTTCGAGAAATAACATGGAGAGAAAAATAAGAGGCACTATGACAGACTCAGCTTTTGCAGATTGGGCTGAGGGAGGCATGTGTGCTGTGATCTGGGTTTATAACCCATACAGTATGGAAAAGTCAACCCACATGGTACGCTGCAAACTGAGGCTTCTCAGTCGGTAATGGGTTCGGTAGAAAAGAAGCTATCACAATTTGGGGGGCAAAATTATTTCCTGTGAAGAGTAAGCAGCAGGATGGGGAAGACGAAATTGATGCTGAGCGTCCTGCTCTGATTGTGTTGCTATGATGATGCACTCATACAAACTGTTTTCACTTCAGGGCTGCTGGTCTCTTGTTCATCTCAGCCAGCCAGTTTTCTTGTCCCGATGGACCAGAAACAGCAAGTTCTTAATTCAAATGTGTTATGTGAGTGCCTCTGACAGAATCTTTGCTTCACTTTGAAAATACGTAACGCTAGGTCTCTATCATGTACATTTCTTGGCGTCTTATCTTTCAAGCACCCACAAAACAGCCCAATAAGCTTTAAACAGTCAATGGATTTCTCAGTCCAAATTTCCAGTTACTCCAGAATTCTCCCCCAAACAACACAGTCAATGCTGTTACAGCAATAGCCTATTTTCTGGTACAGGTTTCTGCCGTCTGATGAGAACAGAAGGTAAAAATTCACTAACAAGTTAGGGTAAAAAAGGACCCCCCCCAAAAAAGGAAAAATACCCTGTCTTGTCTGAAAAGCCAAAAGATGTTCTTGGGTTTTTTTGAGCAGCTAGAGATGCTAAAAGTGATTAGGGACTCTGATCCCTTACCTGATTCCTAGATGAGTTTAAGCTTAGGCTTTAAGAGAACAGAATGTTAGAATAAATTGTCTAGGCAAGAGACGGAATAACTGGCCTTCCTGGAAACAACACCAACTGGTCGCAGTCAGGCACTTGGCCAAGGAAGCACTAATAGAAAGGCAGGCTCATTTTATGCCATGCTAAAGAAACAGGCAGAATAATTAGACATTTAATGAGATACTGTGGTTTTCCTCACTAGAATCCCTGGTCCTAATGTAGTAGAGTACAGGCTACAGCCATACAGGGTGATAACTCTGCCCAGTTCTCTGAAGTATTTAGAAAAGCATAGCTTCCCTGTATTTCTTCGGTCTTCTCTAAGCATGCTTTCTTTAACTCTCTTGGCTTTGTTCTCAACGTGTTAGGCTTCCCAACTCTGTCTCTAATGGCCCTCCTCCTACTCCTGGCCATAACTTACCCGCCATCTCTCTGACCTCTTCTTCTCCTTCAATTTTCGTCCTTCAGGCAGCTGCTGAGGCTTGATAGACTTGCTTTCCTGGGGTTTGATTTAAACTCCAACAAAACGACAAAACTGACCTTGAGTTACAGTTTGAGTCCATCCTTAACTTCATTTATTCTTTGGCTCTTTGTCTTGTTTGATTGTTTTATCATAACCTGATTAGGTTTTTAATTGTCTTGTCTATTGTTATTCCTTAGGTGTCTGTTGTCTAATGAGCCAGAAAGGGTGTGGATCTGGATAGGAGTGGAGGAAGGGAAGGGAGAGGACTAGGGGAAATAGGAGGAGGTAGGGGAATTCTAATCAAAATGAAACAATTCCATTCTCTCTGTCTGTCTGTCTGTATGTCTGTCTGTCTCTCTCTCTCTCTCTCTGTGTCTCTCTCTGTCTCTCTCTCTCTGTCTCTCTCTGTCTCTCTCTCGCTCGCTCGCTCTTGGCTATCCTTAAAGTCCTTTGTTAGACCAGGCTTGCCT
>NW_022651296.1:0-4930 GCF_011064425.1 Rattus rattus
TGTGTGTGTGTGTGTGTGTGTGTGTGTGTGTGTGTGTGTGCACGCACGCAATTGTTTGGTCAAATATCTGACAAATACACTGGTTCATAACCTCTATTAGTTTCACTATGTCTCTGTTCTGTTTCTGTTTCAATTATTTGTCTATTATTGAGACTAGGGTGTTGAAGTTTCCCACTATTATTGCGTCGTATTCAATGTGTATTTTGAGCTCTAGTAAAGTTTATTTTATGAATATGGGTTCCCTTGCATGTGGGGCATAGATGTTCAAAATTGAGATTTCCTCTTGGTGGATTTTTCCTTTAATGAATATTGAGTATCCTTTATCATTTTGCTTGATAGTTTTTGGTTGAAAATCTATTTTATTTTATAATAAACTGACAACTCCATCTTGTTTCTTGTATTGATTTGCTTGGAAGACCTTTTTCCAGCCTTTTATTCTGAGATAATGCCTGCCTTTTTTGTTGCTGGGTGTTTCTTGTATGCAGCAAAATGCTGGATCCTGTTTGCATATCCAGTCTTTTAGCTTATATCTTTTTATAGGTTGATTCACATTCTTATTTATACATTAGTATATTCACTTTTTTGTTGGACTCAACCTCCTGTCTCATACTCTCCACAAGTATTTATACATGCTTACATAGATTCACAAATACCTACAAATTTATGTACAGACAAACAGACATATATATTTGGGTAAATGGATGGATGGAGCGGAGCCCACCCAAGCCAAATTATCCAATCAAATTCATATCTTTTCTCAGACCTTCTTATACCATCTAGGACAAAAAGTTCTTTAGAAAATTACCTCATAGATAAAATGTTACATGACATTCGGGTAACAGAAAGATATCAATATCAAATCCAATACAGTGTTTCATACTGTCAGCTCATTTTAACTTCAAAGCAACAGTTTTTACATGGCACTGCCTTATCATAGTATATAGGTATGGTTTCATCTTTGGACCTAAATGTTTTTCCTTGAACAGAAATTTGTCCCAAGCCCGTGTCTCTTTTTAATATGAATATGAAAACTCATTGTATTGCTTATCATGTAGTCTTTACTTACTGTAATAAGAGTACATGCATTCTATTCTAGACTCTAACTTTAATATATATATATATATATATATATACATATATATATATCTGGCAAAATATCTAAGACCATCTCTTAAAACTTTCCTCCTAAAAGTATTTGAATCAAATCAGGAATCTTACTGAATCATTAATCCATCTAAACAGTTGATGAGTTAATGATTTTTTATGCTGATCTACAGGAAAACTGAACATTAGGGTGGGCTGATGCCCAAAGATTGTTCTATTCATTTAAGTGTGACAGGAAAGGCATATCACCTGCAAGGAAGTATCCTGAATGAAGTCTATTTGGGCCTTTTTGTAGAGCTCACCCATTGCACACCAGGCAAAAATGGTGGGCCATCTGCTAGGCTTAACTTATTTCAGATGGCTCCTGACACAGGTGGGGTTGTAGATTAGTACAACCACTCTGGGAATCAGTCAGGTATTTTCTCAGAAAATTGGAAATATTTGTATCGAGGATCCAGCTATACCGTTCCTGGGCACGTACCTGAAAGATGCTCCACCATTTCACAAAGGCACTTGGTCATCTTTGTTCATAGCAGCTTTATTCATACTAGCCATAGCCTGGAAACAACCAGGATGCCCCATGACAGAAGAATTTATACAAATATTGTGGTTCACTTATGCAATGGAAGACAACTCAGTCATTCAAAACAAGGATATCGTGATTTTTTTTTTCAGACAAATAGATGTAACTAGAAAGTATCTTCCAGAATTAGGTAACCCAGACGCCAAAAGACATGCAAGGTATGTATTCACTGATAAGTAATTGTTACCTATAAAATATAGGATACCCATGATATGTCACACAGACCAAAGAAGGCAGTCAAGAAGGAAGTCCTAAGTGAGGATGCTTGAATCTCACTTAGAGGAAGGAATAAAATAGTCACAGGAAGCAGTAGGAAGGAATTGGGTGGGAGGGTAGAAAAGGAGAAGAATGGGAAGCAATGATCAGGTGTGGGAACAGAGGGCCAGAGGGCCAGGCGAATGAATGCATATTTGTAGCTGCCTGGGTTGGGGTATGTGGGGTAATCTCTAGGAAATCCCAGAAATCTGGGGTGGGCCAGTCTCCCAGGAGTCAAGGTAGGCAACTTTAGCTGAGATGTCTAACTGAATACATGGAACCACTTTTAGTAGGCTGGCAGAACTCCTAATGAAGACACAAGGCCTCTGACCCACCATATACTTTCAGCCTAAATTTTTCCCTGTCTACAGTAAATTCAGGGACAAAAAAGAGCAGGATAAAAGGACTGAAGTCATTGCCAACTACTAATCAGCCCAACTTCAGACAAGTTCTATAGGCAAGCATCAATCCCTGATATTCTGTCATGCTTGCAGACAAGAGACTAACGCACTGTCCTCTGAGAGTCTCTACTCAGCTGCTTACTGAAACAGATACATATGCCAACAGCCAAACATTGGATGGAGATCAGGAACTCTTATCAAAGTGTTGGAGTAATGATTGAAGCCCTTGAAAATGATAGGAACACCACAGGAAGACCAACAGAGTCAATAACATGGACCACTGGGAGCCCTCCAAATGAGCCACTAACAGAAGAACATACTGGAACTACACTGAAACCCCTGAATAATATGAAGGAGTTGAGTACCTCAGACTCCATGTGGTCTCCCAACAACTGGAATAGAAGCTGTCTCTAAAGCTGTAGGCTGACTCTGATATCAGTTCACAAATGTTTGGCCTCAGTAGTGAGGTTATGCCTAATCCTGTAGAGACTTGATGCAATAGGTTGGGGGAATACTCATGGAGGCATTCTCTCAGAGAAGGGTAGGGGGTATGGGGGTAGTGACTTAGTAAGGGGGGACTTGAGGGAACAGCTTTTGGAATGTAAATAAGTAAAATAAATTAAAAAAAAAACATCTGCAGTGAAATAAAAAAAAAAACAGGAGGATCTGATTCTAAAGTAATATCAGTGCCTTTAATTTGTTAGAAACCTGGGTTACATAGATTTTTATATTCTGGAAAGCATATGTAATGGATACTGATTACATTTAAATTATTAAATAGTTAGCTTGTTCAAACATGTTCATATCAGGTACAGCACTTGAATTACGGGTATTTAAGAGGTTCATAAATGATTTAAAAATATCTATAATTGTTATTTTCCTTTGCGAAAGAGAATTCTTAGGGTGACTTATTTAATCAACCGATTTGAGTAATTAAATGAATAAAATTCTCATCGATAAAGGAAAGAAAATGTTGACTGCTGATAAGAATTTAGAAAATGTTGGGCAGGTAATGGTATAGAAACAGACACCAATGGCTTATGCTCTAAGATCAAGAATCGACAAATGAGATCTCATAAAATTGCAAAACGACAACCAACAGATTGGGAAAAGATCGTTACCAATCCTACAACTGATAGAGGGCCTATATCCAAAATATACAAAGAACTCAAGAAGTTAGACAGCAGGGAGACAAATAACCCTATTAAAAAATGGGGTTCAGAGCTAAACAAAGAATTCACAGCTGAGGAATGCCGAATGGTTGAGAAACACCTAAAGAAATGTTCAACATCTTTAGTCATAAGGGAAATGCAAATCAAATCAACCCATTCTCACACCAGTGAGAATGGCTAAGATCAAAAACTCAGGTGACAGCAAATGCTGGCAAGGATGTGGAGAAAGAGGAACACTCCTCCATTGTTGGTGGGATTGCAGACTGGTACAACCATTCTGGAAATCAGTTTGGAGGTTCCTCAGAAAATTGGACATTGACCTACCTGAGGACCCAGCTATACCTCTCTTGGGCATATACCCAAAAGATGCCCTAACATATAACAAAGACACATGCTCCACTATGTTCATAGCAGCCTTATTTATTATTTCCAGCAGAAGCTGGAAAGAATCCAGATTCCCTTCAACAGAGGAATGGATACAGAAAATGTGGTACATCTACACAATGGAATATTACTCAGCTATCAAAAGCAATGACTTTATGAAATGCATAGGCAAATGAATGGAACTGGAGAATATCATCCTGAGTGAGGTAACCCAATGAGGTAAACACTCATTGATAAGTGGCTATTAGCCCGAAGTCTTGAATTACCCTAGATGCACAGAAGGATGACCAAAATGTGAATGCTTTACTCCTTCTTTAAAAGGGGAACAAGAATACCCTTGGGAGGAAATAGGGAGGCAAAGTTTAGAACAGAGGCAGAAGGAACACCAATTCAGAGCCTGCCCCACATGTGGCCCATACATATACAGCCACCAAACTAGATAAGATGGATGAAGCAAAGAAGTGCAGGCTGACAGGAACCGGATGTAGATCTCTCCTGAGAGACACACCCAGAATATGGCAAATACATAGGCAAATGCCAGCAGCAAACCATTGACCTGAGAACGGGACCCCTGTTGAAGGAATCAGAGAAAGGACTAGAAGAGCTTGAAGGGGCTTGAGATCCCATATGAACAACAATGCCAACCAACCAGAGCTTCCAGGGACTAAGCCACTACCCAAAGACTATACATGGACTGACGCTGGGCTCCAACCTCATAGGTAGCAATGAATAGCTTAGTAAGAGCACCAATGGAAGGGGAAGCCCTTGGTCCTGCCACAACTGAACACCTAGTGAAGGTGATTGTTGGGGGGAGAGTGGTAATGGGGGGAGGGGGAGGGGTTAAGGGGATGTTGGCCTAGAAACCAGGAAGGGGAATAACAATCGAAATGTAAATAAGAGGGGTTGGGGATTTAGCTCAGTGCTAGAGTGCTTGCCTAGCAATGCAAGGCCTTGGGTTAGGTCCTCAGCTAAAAAAAAAAAAAAAAAAAGAAAAAAAACAGAAAAAAGAAAAGAAATGTAAATAAGAAATA
>NW_022651297.1:0-4905 GCF_011064425.1 Rattus rattus
GCCACTAAGCAGAGTGAAAAGTCGTGGGGGGTGGGGCGGGTTTCACAGAGATACTGAGGGTCCGAGGCCAGCTCTTGGGGATTCTGCTGTCTGCTGAGGGAGAGGGGACCTGTGGGTCCTGACCACAGGCCGAGCTGAGGTGGGAGCGGTGCTGGGGAAGGAAGGGTCAAATCTTGCGTTCTATGTGCTACTCCGTTCTCCACGTCTGACCAGCTCAGTTCCCCCAAAGACTACAAAAGACCCACAGAGGGAAGACGGAGGAAAGGATTCTCAGGGAGGCCCTGGGGAATTGGGGTGACAAAGAAAAAGCACAGCCGTGCTTCAGTCAGCCACTGTCCTGTACCGTCCCCAAGTATGACCAAAGCTTGCCTTGCCTTTCTCTCCCTTAACGATTTGCTTTCTTAAGAAAAATCTGGGGGTTGGGGATTTAGCTCAGTGGTAGAGCGCTTGCCTAGGAAGCGCAAGGCCCTGGGTTCGGTCCCCAGCTCCAAAAAAAGAACCAAAAAAAAGAAAAAAAAAAAAGAAAAATCTGGGGCTGGGGATGTAGCTCGGTTCATAGAGTACCTGACATGCATAAAGGTCTTGGTTTGGTTCACAGAATTGTGGGAATGGTAGTGCATATCTGTAATCTCAGCACTGGGCAGATGGAGACAGGCTGCACCAGACGTTCAAAGTCATCTTTGACAACTTCCTTCCCCTAAAGTCACATGCAGTGAGCCAGGGAGGAGGCAGGGGCTTGAATTCCTTCAGCGGCAATAGCTCCCAGACACCTACTGGGCTGGACTTGGCTGTGGTCTAAATCTCCTAGCAGAACTCTGCTCAACCCTCTGATGCCTCTCCAGCCAGCAACTCTTGGGAGCCTGGAAAGTGACTGGAGATCCTCACCTGACCACATATCCACATCAGTCAGTCAACATGCCGACTGCTGACAACTCTCGGGAGAGCCCAGCACCCTCAAGCTCTGGTCCCCTCTCCACTGCAGCCCAGAGGAGTGACAGACAGTGCTTAACCAGCTCTGGGGGAGGCAACAGAGGCCTTGCCAGACGCTGTGGTGTAAATCTTTCTTCCAAACTGATGTCACCACACAGATGGAAATAATCTCAGATGCATAAACGGGAAAGTCTAACAAATAACTGGAAGTCGGGTGTCTTATGTACTTGTTATCATCATTTTTAATAAAGTACTATATCTATGTCTGTTGACATGGTTTACTATATGTCTGTGTTTATGTGTATGTGTGTATCCCCCTTTTTGAGACAGGGTCTCTCACCAGCCTGTGGCTCACTGAATAGGCTAACTGCCTGGTGTTTGAGCCTCGGGAATCCACCTGCCACTGCTTTCCCAGTGCTGGGCTATGGCACAAGCCACCACGCCCAGCTTCTTGACTTTAGTTCTGGGGATGAAACTCAAGAGCTCATGGTTGCAAGACAAGCACCCTGATGTCTGAGCCGTTTCCTCAGCCTTTGCATGAGTGACTTCTTAACAACAGCTGTGTTTAAGGATGGATTTGACAGTTTGCTCTTGTGAGCCGGTGTGGGAAATACAGGCCCTGTACTTATGGCAGTATTAATAACCCCACTCCTGGTCCCACCTGCTATCCCAGCTTCTATCCCAACTGGCTCTAAGCCTCTGTATGGCACAATGACCAGAGCCCCCCTCCCCTTCCATTTTGTTTGTTTTCTGAGACAGTCTTACTATGTAGCCCCCTATGATCTGGTGTTACAGACATATGTCGCATGCCTTGAATCACAGGGGTCCTTTTCACTTGTTGGACAAGGCTGTGACCCCTCTGGCCCAACCCTAGCTGTCCCAATCTCTTATAGAAAAGAAGATCAAGGCCCCAGAGGTGAGCCAATAAGGTAGAAAGATGGAGAGCCTCTATTTCCCACCACTCTCCCACTCAGTCCTCTGCTTCGACTTCTACCACACCAGCCTCTCCCCAGATACCCCACATGCTCCTGCTTCAACATCTTTACGTATGCTGTGCCCTCTGCCAAGATCGCTTCCTGCAGAAGAGTGTGTGTGTGCGTGCATGTCTCTGTCTCTGTCTGTCTGTCTGTCTGTCTCTGTCTCTCTCTCTGTCTCTGTGTGTGTGTGTGTCTGTGTTTGTGTGTCTGTATGTATCTGTGGATGTATATGCATGCATGTGTATGTGTGTATGTGTGTGTCTCTGTGGGATTATCTGTGTGCATGCATGTGTGCATATGTGTGTGTGTTTATCTGTGTGTGTGTCTCATCAAACACCACCTGGTTACCCAACTCTAACCACGAGAATGCTTATTTCTGAAGCATCCTCACTAGACAACAGAAGCACTCAGCCATTGCATTTGCTCTCTGACCCAGCGAAGGACAAGCATCGTGATGTAGGTTTGTTCTACCCCAGGGCCTGCCCAGTACCTGTCCAGGGGAGTCTGACTGATTGGAGACGTTGCCAGGTGAGGGATGGACCAACACGGTGTGGGACACTCAGCTTTGCAGTGTCAGAGCCTGGCCAGGTCACAGAACAGCCACAGGCTCTCCAAGGACAGCCTACCTACCACCCAGACCCTCCTTACCTCATAGAAGAGCCCCTCGGGAAATGGCCGGAAGCACTGTGCACACACAAAGCAGTGCTCGTGGTAGAGTTCCCCATTGCTGTTGACGATGCGCTCTGTGGGGGCAAACCGGGCTTGGCACCGCTGGCACATGGCATCCGCCAGACATTCTGACATGTTGCTAGAGGGGACAGAAGGAGACGGTCAGCACCGGGCAGCAGGCTGGCAGAGCAGGCCTAGGGACACGGCCCTGCTTGAAAGGCTCAGGGGAATCCAACCTTTAAGGGTGACAAACAGGGCACCTACTTAAAACATGAAAAGGTGTATGTGTACGTACACGTGTATGGGGGTGGCACACATGTATGTACGCCCACAGTCGACAGTCATCTTAGCTCTTGTTCCCTGGGCACCACCCACTTTTTAACGTTTTATTTTACTTTTTACTTATTCACTTTATATCCCACTTGCTTCCCCCCTCCCAATCACTCCCTCCCACAATCCTTCCCCCACCCCCTTCGCTGTCTTCTCTGAGCAGGTGGGGGCTCCCCTGGGTATCCTCCCACCCCAGCACCTCGGACTCTGTGAGGCTAAGCACTTCCTCTCCCGCTGAGGCCAGACAAGGCAGCCCAGCTAGAACACACCCCACGTTCAGGCAATGGGTTTGGAGAAAGTGCCCGCTCCGATTGTTCGGGACCCACGTGAAGACCAAGCTGCACGTCTGCTGCTTCTGTGAGGGGAGGCCTAGGCCCATGTATGTTCTTTGGTTGGTGGTTCAGACTCTGAGAGCCCCAAGCAAGCACGAATCCCTGACACTATTAATGATACTCTGTTATGCCTGCAGACAGGACAATGTTGGCCTCTGAGAGATTTGGGGAGATATAGACCCCCACAGACAAACAGTGGCAGGTTCTTGGGGACTCTTATGGAAGAGTAGGAGGAAGGATTTCGGGTTCTGAAGGGGATAGGAACTCCACAGGAAGACCAACAGAGTCAACTAACCTGGACCATCCACAGTTTTTTGTGGCAGCATCTCTCACTGACCTGGAAATCACCAAGCTGGCTAAGCTGGCTGACGACCAGCCTGTGTGCCCCTTCCCACAGTGCGGGGGAGGGGGATGGGGAGGGGGATAAGCACTGGTCTTCACACCTGGCTGCTCCACCACACCTCCCTGCCGTGACGACAAGTCTAAAGGCATGTACTGGGTTAGTTTTTGTCAATTTAACACAAACTGGAAACACCTGGGAGGCGGGACTCTCAGCTGAGGCGTTGCCGCCATCAAACCGGCCTGTGGGCATGTGTAAGGGACCTTTCCTTAATTCATGGTTCATGTGTGAGGTCCTGGGTTTTTAAGAGAGCAGCTGAGCCAGCCTTTAGGGGAACAAGTGAGCGGCTTTCCTGGGTGGTTCCTGCTTGAGTTCCAGTTCCTTCCCTCAGTGATAGACTGTGATTCTGTGTGAAAGCCAAAGAAACCCTCAAGTTGCTTTTGTTCTATCACAGCAACCGAAAGCAAACTACTACTGTGAGCAAAGCAACCCCCCTCTTAAGCAGTATTTCTGTCCTAGTGACCATGCCTAGCCCATGCATCAAAGTCATGTGATCTTCTGTTCCCTCATCTGTAAAATGGGTCCAACATCAGCTGTCTCCAAAAGACAATGTGAGCAGAAGAATCTACTTTACACCCGAGCTGCCCCACTTGGGTGTTTGCTGTGTGTCTGCGCTATTTCAAACACGAGTCAGGTTTGGTCGTAAAGAGAGCCTCCCCCTCCCCCAACCCCACCCCCGCCCGCCCCACGAAGCAAGCACAGCCTCTAAGTTTCCAGTAGAGGCTTCCTCAGCAGGGAGTTTCCACCCCTGGGATGATTTGGCCCGTCTCCCTGGTCACATCGGGCTCAGAGGTCACCAGGCTGCACATAATAAACAGGGTTTGACACAAAGACAGCCCTATTCCTCACACTGTAAATGCCAGGAAATTATCACTCCTCCTTGGACAAGGAGCTGAGGATGTGGCTTAGTGTAACAGGAACGGCAGGGCTGCCTCTATGCAAACGCTGAGCGCTGTGCAGCCACAGAACCGTCTCCTGCAGGAGGACCTGATTGAGGACTGCCTGAGAGAGTAAGGATTGCGGTGCAAATAATGCCAGCCAATCAGAAGCTGCTGTTTAGGAGAGATACTTTCTCGGAACCAATGGGGCGTGAGGAGGGTATAAAAGGAGCTTGCGGGCTGTTGGGGATTTAGCTCAGGGGTTGGGGATTTAGCTCAGTGGTAGAGCGCTTGCCTAGCAAGCGTAAGGCCCTAGGTTCGGTCCTCAGCTCCAGAAAGAAAAAAAAAGAAGAAGAAAAAAAAACAAACAAACAAAGGAAAAAAAAACA
>NW_022651298.1:0-4904 GCF_011064425.1 Rattus rattus
AATTCTAAAAAGTTTTTAATTTCTTTCTTTATTTCTTCCTTGACCAGGTTATCATTGAGTAGAGCATTGTTCAATTTCCACGTATATGTGGGCATTCTTCCCTTATTGTTATTGAAGACCAGCTTTAGGCCGTGGTGGTCCGATAGCACGCATGGGATTATTTCTATCTTTCTGTACCTGTTGAGGCCCGTTTTTTGAGGAGCTGAGAAGAAGGTATATCCTTTTGCTTTAGGGTAGAACGTTCTATAAATATCCGTTAAGTCCATTTGGCTCATGACTTCTCTTAGTCTGTCTACGTCTCTGTTTAATTTCTGTTTCTATGATCTGTCCATTGATGAGAGTGGGGTGTTGAAATCTCCTACTATTATTGTGTGAATACTTTTAAGAGTAGACAAGAAAGAAAGGAGAGAGAGAGAGAGAGAGAGAGAGAGAGAGAGAGAGAGAGGGAAGAAGGAAGAAAGGAAGAAAGAAGAAATGAAAAAAGAAAGAAAGAAGAACGGAAAAAGAAATGAAAAACAAAGAAGGAAGTGAGAAAGAACTGAGAGAGAACTGAGAAGGAAAAGTGAGAAAGAAAGAAAACATGTAATCTTATGTGTAGGAAACTACTTTTCACCTTTAAATCTAAATTATATAATTTATAAATTGCTTTACACCATCTATTAACAAAAATGTTAGGGTGAAGTTAATTTTTATGTAATTTGAAAAGACAATTTAGAATGGCACCCCTTCATTTGCTTTCTAATCACAAAGAAACAATATTCTTTTCATTCAAATGCATTTTAACCACTCAAAAACTAATCTTGTTAATTAAAGGAGTGAGGCCCAATCTAGATTTCTGTAGTTGTTGTCATTTGAAACATGATTTCATTATGTATCTATGTCTGTCAGAGTCCTCAGGAGCCTCCTTCCTTGGAATCCCAAGTATAGGGATTACAGTATATACTGAAGAACCCAATGCTCTAGTTCATAGTTCAAGTTCTACAGCACAGTGCATTTCAGAATGGATTGACCACTACAAGTTCTACAGCAGAGTGTATTTCAGAATGGATTGATCACTACAAAAACTTAAACTTTGGAGACATATCTGTTATTTGGATATCAGTGAAACCTTGAACTGTTGATGATCTCCCTCACTTTATAAGCCATGTCTTATGCATAGGGTTTGCTCCTGCAATTCATGGAGAAGGATTTAGCAAACCATCCCTAATAACTCTGTTGTTCTTATACTGAATAATCATCACTATCAGAAATAATAGCTTACACCAAACTAAAATCATGCTCCCTAGTGTCTTAGGACCTGTCTCACTGTGGCATCAGAAAGTGGTTGAGTCAATCTCTGGAAATCTCTTTCCAGAATGGGTTCTTTTGTCAATACAATGAATTTATTCATTTAGGGAAATGGTGAAAAGACAGAAAGAAAAGAATGAAGGAAAGACAGATCAAGAAGCCCTGAATACAGTGTTCTAGTGTAAAATAAAGGAAACCTGAACATCATGGCTCCCCAAATTGCTTTTATTTAAAACATTGGAATTATGTCAAAATTGCTTTTGGAAAAGGTTAATTTAAACTCAATTACAAAACATCTATATAAGTTGAATTTCACTAATAAGGCAGTCGTTAACCTCAAAACCTCTTCTTCAGGCTAACGGATTCAAACTCTCTTCTTTGTTGTTTTTGTCCCATCCCCAGGCTTTTCAGTCTGATCTAAATCCATCAAACTCTGTAGCTTGAAGTCAGATACTGGGTTTAGCCTCACAAACTCACTCCTCTTTACCACTGGAGCCTTGGGTTGGCACTTGCAGAATTTGTTCAATGTGAGTTTTCTGGGGAGGGCATTATAGCCTGTGTCAGTGACTACTTTTCTCCTTACTCTTGAAGTGACAGACCAGGGAAGATGTAAATGGGGCAGAGACAGTTTATGTAGTAGAAAGGGAAGGGGAGCAGATTGTCTTAGATAACTGTACCCAGCATTTTTTTTAATCTCCAAATACTCATCTGAAGAAAACATTCTAGTTTAGATAGACCCCATACTAAGGAGACTGTCTCATAGAGAGGGTACTGGAAAACATGCTGCTTTGTATTTTAAAACAAGTATTAGCATAACTCATAGAAGAGTAGTTTTAAAAATCACCACCCTTTCCTGCAGATGAAGGAAGTTCATTTAGAATCAACGCAGTACACAAAAGCAGGGGATAAGAATAGTATACACAATGTATACTTATGGTATAGATCTAATTTTATTCCTAAAAGGTTTAGCAAGAAGAGAAAGTGTTAAGGGGATTAAATAACAGCTTTATCTACTAGTGAGCTACGGGGAAGTCTGATTGTCATCAGATGAGTGAAAGCAGGCCTCCCCTTGAAAGCACAACTAATACAGGGTTGAATCTACCCTATAGTGTAAGGTATTTTTAGATTCCAAGTATGGTAGGATTGTCTAACCTATGTAAGCAAAACTGACTAAATACATTGTCACCGTGTTCTCAACTCTTTTCAACAATACAAAATATGCTGAAAGAGCATACAGAATATTCAGGCACATGAAAATTGCACCATGCAGTGGTCAAGAATAATTGTGATTAGGTATCGTACCTTGGTGGTAGAAAACCCATCAATATGTACTATCTGAGCAAACTACCTATGAGATATTTACCCACGCACTCTCTGACAACACCCCGTGGGCCAAATTTTATCAGGAGTATTTTTTTCTTTTATTACAAATGGATTCTTTTCTTACATAATATATTTTGATTACAATCTCCCCTCCCCCAATCCTCCCAGTTACTCCCTATCTCCACTCTCATCCAGATCAACTCATTAGAAAAGAACAGGTTTCCAAGAGATAATATTGAAATAGAACAAAACAAAATATAAAACGTAAAAGAAGCAACCAAACAAAAAACCCATCACATCAAATTTGGATATGACAAACCAAGGGACAGAAGCCCAAGAGAAGGCCCAAGAAACAGAGGGCTACTTGTTTGCACACTCAGGAATCCAATAAAAACAGAAAATTGGGAGCCATAATATATACACACAGTAGAGTGCAGAAGAGGCCTCATACAAACAGATAAGCATCGGAGAAGCAGGAAAGGTAAACATAGTTTACCTCTTCAATGGAACGCTAGGACAGAGTTTTACAACCTAGAGATCCTTTGCTATCTGATGAGAAAAGGTTCTGCCTGTACCTCCCAGACATTGTTTTCTACCAGACCTTTTTCTCTAAATCTTGAGCACTGCTTTTAGACCATTTTTTTCTTTTTTTGATTTCCATTTCCATGGGCAGAGGAATTGGTTATACAACTCATTTTATTCTTTTTGTTTGTTTTGTTTTGTTTTATATTGGATATTTTATGTATTTACATTTCAAATATTATCCCCTTTTCCAGTTTTCTTTCCAGAAACCCCCTATCTCACCACCCCTCTCCCTGCTTCTCTGGGGGGTGCTCTCCCTCCCACACATCCACTCTCATCTCACCACCCTAGCATTCCCTTGCACTGGGGAATGCAGCCTTCACAGGACCAAGGACTTCTCTTACTGTGCTAGACAAGGCCATCCTCTGCTACATATGCAGTTGAAGCCATGGATTCCTCCATATGTACTCTTCGGTTGGTGGCTTAATCCCTGGGAGCCCTGGGGATCTGGTTGGTTGATATTGTTCTTCCTATGGGATTGCAAACCCCTTCAGCTTCTTCAGTCCTTTCTCTAACTCCTACATTGGGGACCCCGTTCTCAGTCCTATGGTTGGCTGTGAACATCCACCTCTGTATTTATCAGGCTCTGGCAGAACCTCTCAGAAGACAGCTATAACAGGCTCCTCTCAGCCAGCAATTCTTGGTATCAGAATAATGTCTGGATTTGGTATCTGGATATGGGATGGATTCCTAGGTGGGGCAGTCTCTAGATGGCCTTTCCTTCAGTCTCTACTCCACACTTTCTCCCCTTATTTCCTTTAGACAGGAACTATTCTGGGTTAAAAATTTGGGGATGAGTAGGTGGTCCCATCTTCCAACTGGAAGCCTTGCCTAACCTCTGGATATGGTCTCTACAGGTTCTTCCTCCCAGTTCTTGGGCATTTGAACTAATCTCATCCCTGTTGGGTCCTGTGAGCTCCTTGCTTTCCTGGCATCTGGTACTTGCTGGTGGATACCCCCAGTTCCCCTTCATCCATTGCTACACACCTCTGTTCAAATTCCTGACCTTTTGTATATCATCCCAGTCTCCTCTTATACTTGAACCTGCTCCCCTTCCCTTTTCACCTCCCCCTTCTATCTTCCTTCCAAGTCTCTCCCATTCTCTACCTCCCATGAGTATTTTGGTCCACCTTCTAAGAAGGACTGAAGCATCACATTTTGGACTACCTTTTTCTTGAGCTTCAAATGGTCTGAGATTTGTATGCTGTCTATTCCGAGCTTTTGGGAATAAATCTATTCTTATGAGTGATGTCTGTTAGCATGTCTAAGCTCTGTCCCACAGTTACCTGGCAACAACCAGGTGAACCTGACTCTCTATAAAAGGGGCGGCTTGGCCCCTCTGCTCTCTCATGCCTAGCTCTAGCTCTGTCCTCTCTCTCTCCATTCCCTCCCCCCTCTCTCCCAGTGCTCATGACTGGCCTCTACTCCTCTACTCTGTCTCTGTCTCTGCCTCTGCTCTCTCTCTGTGTCTCTGCCTCTCTCTCTCTCTCTCTCTCTCTCTCTCTCTCTCTCTCTCTCTCTCTCTCTCTCTCTCTCTCTCTCTCTCTCTCTCTCTCTCTCTCTCTCTCTCTCTCTCCTGCCCTCTCAATTCCCCTTCCCATGCCCTGAATAAACTCTATCCTATACTATACCTTTCTGTGGCTGGTTCCTCAGGAAGAAGGGATGCCTCAGTATGGGCCCCACAAAAGCATCCCCTTCCCCCACACCTGACT
>NW_022651299.1:0-4889 GCF_011064425.1 Rattus rattus
TTTTTTTTTTTTTTTTTTTTTTTTTTTTTTTTTTTTTTTTTTATTTCTCCTTCCTCTTGTATGTCTTGGACCGCTTTGTTCAATTCCTTCACCTGTTTGGTTTTGTTTTCCTATATTTCTTTAAGGGATTTATTTGTTTCCTCTTTAAGGGCTTCTACCTGTTTACCTGTGTTTTCCTGTATTTCTTTCAGTGAGTTATTTATGTCCTCCTTAAAGGACTCTATTATCTTCATGAGATAGGATTTTAGGTCAGCTTCCTGATTTTCAGGTGAGTTGGTGTATTCAGGGCTTGCTGTGGTAGGAGAACTGGTTCTGATGATGCCAATGTACATTGACTCCTGTTGCTTATAGTCTCGTGCTTCCCTCTCACCATTTGGTTATCTCTGGTGTTAACTGTCCTGGGTGTCTCTGTCTTGAGCCTGCCTCCTGCGGCCCTGGCTGCAGCAGATGTCCTGGGAGGCCTTCAGACTGGCGAGTCTTCAGATGGGCAGACAAGCTGATGATCAGCCTTGGTGGAAGGCGCAGGCTGGAAGGGCTGTATGTTTGTCTGTGTATGTGTGTTATAGATGGTGGTATATGTACAGTACAGAAGATAACAGTGTGTCATTTTCAAATGCTGTCTGCGGTTTGTTGTTGTTGTTATTGTTGTCGTTTTGTTTGAGACAGGCTCTCATTGTCCTAAAATTTACCACATAGGCTATGCTGGTTTGCCAGAGATGGCAGGAATCTACCTGTCTCTGCCTCTCCCACATGGTGATTTCCAGCATATGCACGCCCCCCTATCCATGGCTTTGTAATGTAGCTTCTGAGATTGAACTCAGGTCATATATGCTTATAAGGCTGTCCCTATACTGAATTTCATCTAATTCCCTAAATACATTTTCTGACAAACATTGCATTCCATGCCTTTTTTCCCAACACGTAGGAAGCAGAGGGCAGAAGGATTACTTGGAATACATAATGAGCTTCTGTGTAAACTAAAACAAGCCCAGTTCAAATACTGTAATGAGTTTACAGGTGTCAGAAGATGTTTTCAGCATTGACTGAACTGGACCAGTTTTGTTTTATAAACAGTTTAGTTTTAGTTATAAATACTCAACAAATATATGAAAAAATGTCCAGTATCATTAGCCACAGGGAAATTCATATTACTACTAAAAGGTACTGTATCATCAAAGTTGGAATGGCTATTATCAACCCTTCCCACCCTCAAATCAATTGCTAGTGTGAATAAAGGGACTGGTTTTGCTCATGTTTGAAAGTCTTTAAAAATCACATTTATTTGTTTATTTATTTATTTGTATAGGCTGGGTGTGGATGTATATGTGGATACTACATGCCATAGCTCACATGTGGACGTCAGAGGAGAGTTAGGGGGAGCCATTTCTCTCAGTTCTCTCCTTTCACCATGTGGGTCTGAAGTGCAAACTCAGGTTTTCAGGCTTTGTAGGAAATACTTTATCTGTTCTCTTGCCAGCCCTTTTGAAACTTTTACATTACCTTTTAAAGTGACAGTACACAATAAGGAGTTTGGGGATGGTATTTTACTATATCACTGTGCCGTTGCTCTCTTCTTTTATTTTCTCCATCACTGGTGATTCCATGTCACCTCCATATACGTATATACATATATGTCCACGTATTGAGAGTTCTACCCAAATTCTACATATTAGAGAAGCATGGGATATTTTGTTTGTCTTCTCCCTCAAATCAACTCTCCTTTCCCCTCATTTCACACCTTTGTCTCCTTCAAAGGCTTCATTTTAATTTTGTGTCATACATAATATGACATTTAGTGTGTACATATATATGTACACATACACACGCATGCATGCATGCATGCACAGCTATATCTTTTTGAGACTCAGTTTTCCCATGTAGCCCTAGATCTGTTGAAATGTGCTCTGTAGACCTAGCTTGGCATAACTTATGCCAGTTTTCCTGCCTCTGCCTCCCCAGTGCCAGGATTATAGGCATATGCTGTTGTGGCTGGATGATATATTTATATTTAATTCTAGATTCCTCATAGAAGCAAAACCATGACATTTCTCATAGTCTGGCTTATTTCATTCATCATGATCTCTAGTTTATCCATTTTTAAATGATAAAATTTTTCTTCTTTATGGGTGAGTAAAACTCCATTGTGCAAGTTTGTTACATTTTCTGTATCAATTGACTTTGATTGACATCTTAGTTCCGTATTTTAAAAAATGTAAAATTTATTTATTTTATATATGTGTTTTCCTGTGCGCAAGTGTGCATGCCTGAGTGCGTGCGTGCATGTGTGTGTGTCTGTGTGTGTGTGTGTGTGTGTGTGTGTGTCTGTATACACCACATGCATGCAGTGCCCACAGAGGCCAGAAGAGGGCAGCAGATCCCTAGAATTGGAGTTAACAAACAGCTTTTAACTTCCATGTGGGTACTGGGAACTGAAACCCAGCCCGCTGAAACAGCACCTAGTGCTCTTAGCTCCCGAGTGTCTCTCTAGCCCCGTGGTTGCATATTTTTGCTATTGTGAATAGTGCAGCAATAAACATGTACACATAAGTGTGTCTCTGAAACCTGATTTAACTTCCTTCACAGTCAGTTCTATTTTTAGTTGGAATAAAAAAAAGGAACTCACTTACTGTTGCTGGGAAATTATATTAGTACAGTCGTTATGGAGAGCACATGTCATCCTCCCCCTACTCCCAAATACCACTAAAGATAGAACTACCGTATGATGTAGTTAGTGTTCTGGGTTCACATGGAAGCAAATGAAGTGAACATAGCAGAGTGGTACTTGTATTCCTCCACTTATTGGGGCACTTAGAGTGTGCATTAGGTAAGAAAGAATCAGCTGAGGTGCTTGTCTGAATGACTGACTGAAAGGGACATTTTAAATATGTACAATAGAACATGTTCAGCCATAAAAAAGAATGAAGTCTTATTGCAGCAATGGGATGGACCTAGAGGACACTAAGGATGGATAAAGGGAGCCAGACGCAAGGACTAATATCACATGGAGTTGTTCAAAAGTGTCACTGTTGACATGGAGTATTAATATCAATTGAAGGAATATGTTAGGGGAATACAGGGAGGTAGGACTATTGCAGTAGTCAACAGTGCAGTGAACAATGCAAGCTGTATTAATCTGTTGCACTGAACAGCAGCATTGAATCCAATTAATGTGTGTGTGTGTGTGTGTGTGTGTGTGTGTGTGTGTAAAATGTTAATAAAAATAAAAGGTTAAAAATAAAAATTTAGGGCTGGAGAGATGGCTCAGCGGTTAAGAGCACCTGACTACTCTTCCAGAGGTCCTGAGTTCAATTCCCAGCAACCTCATGGTGGCTCACAACCATCTGTAATGAGATCTGATGCCCTCTTCTGGTGTGTCTGAAGACAGCTACAGTGTACTTGTATATAATAAATGAATAAATCTTTAAAAAAATAAAAATGTAATAAGTTTTGGGGAGGGGGTGTAGCTTAGTTGGTAGAGTGCTTACTTAGCAGGCACAAAGCTCTGAGTTCAAATCCTAGAACCATTAAAATTGGACATTATGGCCTATACCTGTAATCCTAGCATTTGGGAAGTGGAGATAGGCAAATCAGTTTAAGGTCATTTTCAGCTACATAACAAGTTTCGAGGCCAGCCTGGGCTACATGAGTGTCCATGAGTGGAATACAATCATGTCCCATGTAATGTTCTATTTAACAATTGACCACATATGCAGTGGTGCCTACAGAGCCTAATTATTTAACAATAGGCCATACCCATATGAGGTTAAGTAGATTCTATGATTATTCCTAGTTTACCTTCTATTGCTGTGATAAAACCCCAGGACCAAAAACAACCTTCTGAGGAAAGAGTTTATTAGCTTATAGTTTATATAGTCTATGTTGTGGGGAAATTAGGGCAGGAACTGAAGCAGAGACCAAGGAGGAATATGGCATACTGGCTTGTTCCCATGGCCTGCTTTCTTATACAACCATGGGATGCCTCTGCCCATAGTGTGGTGGGCTTTCGGACATCAATCATTCTTCAAGAAAATGCCCTACACACTTGCCTACAGGCAATCTGACATACGTTTTCTTTAAAAACTAATTTATTTAACTAATTTATGTGTATAGGTGTTCTGCCAGCATGTATATCTGTGCACAATGCTCATAGAGTGCCCGTGGAGACCTGAACAGGTGTCAGCGTCCCCCAACTGGGGTTACAGATGGTTGTGCACTGTCATGGAGGTGCTGGAAATTAAACTTGGGTCCTCTGGAAGAACAATCTGCCATTTAGCCCTGGAGGCATTTGTCTCAATTGAGGTTTTCTCTTCACAGACAACTCTAAATTATTAAATTGATGGTATTAAATTGTCTAAAGAACTAACCAGGAGAAGATGTTCATGCAATAATGAACTCACTAACAATGCATTTCTCGTAATACATCTCCACGGTTGTTATGACTGTTGTGCTTCTAAGTGGCATTTGCTGCCTTATTTTGTATAGTATTCAATTCAGCAAAATTTTAATGTCATAAAAAGATTTGGTTACTTATTTCGATTTGGAATGATACTCTTTTTTTTCAGTAACCAAGTGTGTTAAATGTAGACATCCAGCATCAATGACTGTTTTCATTGTGAAGTCAGTCAATCCCTCTTTCTCTCTGTCTCTCTGTCTCTCTCTGTCTTTCTGTCTATCTCTCTCTCTGTCTCTCTCTTTGCTTATGTGTGCGTGCACTGGTGCACGCATGTCGTATTTATACGTTCTCTCTCTCTGTCTCTCTCTCTCTGTCTCTCCGCTTATGTGTGCGTGCACTGGTGTGCGCATGTCGTATTATAGATGTGTTCTCTCTCTCTCTCTCTCTCTCTCTCTCTCTCTCTCTCTCTCTCTCTCTCTCTCTCTCTCTCTCTCTC
>NW_022651300.1:0-4647 GCF_011064425.1 Rattus rattus
GTCCCGATTCCACCCGGCAAGTCACTGCAGCAGATAGTTAGTCTTACCTTTGGTCCCGAGGCTCAAGTTCGGCTCGGCGGGGTTCTGCCCACGGGCTCTCCAAGGTGGCAGCGACCAGGAAGATCTGCGCCGCCTCTTCCGGGAGCCTCCGTGCACCAGGGTTCCAGATGGCCTCCGGTGTTTCCCTCTGGAATCAGCAATGTGTGTAGAGAGCAGTCTCTTCTGGTTTCGCAGGCGTGTCTGCCTCTCTGAAGGTTTAGCTCTCCCTCCCACGGGATTTGGGTGCAGAGAACTCGTTGGGAGACTTTTAATGACTACTTCTATTTCTTTATGGGTCATGGGACTGATTACATGGTTTATCTGATCATGATTTAACTTTGGTACCTGGTATCTGTCTAGAAAATTGTTCATTTCCTCCAGATTTTCCAGGTATTTTTTTGAGTGTAGGCTTTTGTAGTAGGATGTGATGATTTTTGGATTCCCTTGGTTTCTGTTGCTATGTTTCCCTTTTCACTTCAGATTTTGCTAATTTGGATACTGTTTCTGTGCCCTCTGGTTAGTTTGGCTAAGCATTTTTCTATCTTGTTGATTTTCTCAAATAACCAGCTCCTGGTTTTGTTGATTCTTTGTATAGTTCTTTTCATTTCTACTTGGTTAATTTCAGCTCTGTGTTTGATTATTTCCTGTTTGCTTCTTTTTGTTCTAGAGCTTTCAGGTGTGCTGTCAAGCTGCTAGTGAATGCTCTCTCCAGTTTCTTTTTGGAGGCACTCAGAGCTATGAATTTCCCTCTTACCACTGCTTTCATTGTGTCCTATATGTTTGAGTATTTTGTGCCTTCATTTTTCATTAAATTTTAAAAGTCTTTAATTTCTTTTCTTTTATTTCTTCTTGACCAAATTATTATTGAGTAGAACATTGTTCATCTTGGATGTGTATATGGATTTCTGTTTTTTTGAGTTATTGAAGATCAGCTTCTTAGTGCGTGGTGATCTGATAGGATGCATGGGATTATTTCTATCTTCCTGTATCTGTTGAGGCCTGTTTTTGACCCGATTATATGGTCAATTTTGGAGAAGGTACCATGAGGTGCTGAGAAGAACGTATATTCTTTTGTTTTAGGATGAAATGTTGTATAGATGTCTGTTAAATCCATATGGTTCATAACTCTGTTAGTTTAACTGTGTCTCCATTTAGTTTCTGTTTCCATGATCTCTCCATTGATTAGAAATGTGTGTGACACTATTATTGTGTGCTATAATATATATGCTTTGAACTTTAGTAAAGTTTTTTTTTTTTTAATGAATGTGTCCTTTGAGGAGAATCCTTATCCTTATCCTATCCTTATTTGGTTGAAAGTTGAATTTATTCAATATTGGAGTGGCTACTTTAACTTGTTTCTTTTGACTATTTGCCTGAAAATTTTTTTCAGTCTTTTTACTCTGAGGAAGTGTCTGTCTTTGTTACTGAGGTGTGTTTCCTTATCTAGTCTATTATTAGTCTGTCTTTTTATTGGGCAATAAACTCCACATATGTTAAGATATATTAAGCAATAATGATTGTTGTTTCCTATAATTGTGTTGAAAGAAGTGGAATTGTGTTTGTGTAGCTCTCTTCTTTAGGTTTTGTTGCAAGAAGAGTACTTTCTTGCTTTTTCTAGGGTGTATTTTCCCTTCTTGTGTTGGAATTTTCCATCTATTATTCTTTGTAGGGCTGGATTTGTGGAAAGATACTGTATTAATTTGGTTTTGCCATGGAATATCTTGGTTTCTTTATCTATGGTAATTGATGGTTTTGCTGGGGTATAGTAGCCTGGCTGACATTCGTGTTCTCTCAGCATCAGTATGACATCTGTTCAGGATCTTCTAGCTTTCATAGTCTCTGTTAAGAGGTCTGGTGTAATTTGATAGGTCCTCCTTTAATGTTATTTGACCTTTTTTCCTTACTGCTTTTTTTTCCCTTACTGCTTTTAATAATCTTTTCTTTGTTTGTGCATTTGGTGTTTTGAATAATATGTGATGGAAAGAATTTCTTTTCTAGTCATCTGTTTGGAGTTCTGTAGGTTTCTTGTATGTTTATGAGCATCTCTTTCTTTACCTTAAGGAAGTTTTCTTCTATAATTATTTTGAAGATATTTCCTGGTCCTTCAAGTTGGGAATCTTCATTCTCTTCTATACCTATTATCCTTAGGTTTGGTCTTCTCATTGTGTCATGGACTTCCTGGATGTTTTGGGTTAGCAGCTTTTTGCATTTTCTTTGACTATTGTGTCACTCTTTTCTATGGTATCTTTGCCCCTTAGATTCTCTGTTCAGTCTCTTGCATTCTGTTGATGATGCTTTCATTTATTTCTGCTGATCTCTTTCCTAGGTTTTCTAGCTCCTGGTTTGTCTCCCTTTGTGATCTCTTTATTGTTTCTATTTCCATTTTTAGATCAATTTTTTTACTTGTTTTGTTGTGTTTTCCTGTAATTCTTTAAGGGATTTTTGTGTTTCCTCTTTAAGGGCTTCTACTTGTTTACCTGTGTTATCCTGTATTTCTTTAAGGGAGCTATTTATGCCCTTCTTAAAGTCCTCTAACATCATGATGAGATGTGATTTTAAATTCAAATCTTGCTTTTCCCATGTGTTGGGATATCCTGTATTTGCTATAGTGGAGAATGGGGTTCTGAGAATTTTGGGACAGCCCATGCTCTGGGTGCAGATGGAAACTGGAAGTGTCCTGTTCTAGGCTGCTAGGCTGCCCTGAGGCTCCTGCACTGTGTGCACTCCCGGGGTGTCTCTCCTTGGACAGTCAATTGTGAGGAAGTGGGGTCTCACCTCTGGACTGAGAGCTCAGGAGGGAGAGTGCTCCTGGCAGACCAGCTTTCTGCAGACGGGTTTTGTGTCTGAGGGCTGTGGAACAGTTCTGGCTTTGGGTGTAGATGGAGACCAGAAGGCCAGAGTATCATTAATAATGTTAGGGATTAGTGCTTGCTCAAGGGATGCATCTCAAGTTGAGCCAGTCATTGGTTGGAATTTCCCTCAGTCTCTGCTTCCTGTCCTGTTCTTGCATTTCTTGTAGACAGGATAAATTTTGAGTTCAAAGTTATGTGGGTGCGTTGGTGCCCCTGTTGCTTCAATGGTGTTCCTGTCTGGCTACAAGAGGTGGCCTTTTCAGGTTCCATATCTGTGAACTGCTGTGAGTCTCAGTTAAAGTCACCACCATTGATTCTTGTGGGATACCCCCTCCCTGGTCTCTGGCACTTCGAGATTCCCCCTACCCTGACCCTCACCAGATGCAGATTTCCATTCATTCTCCTGGCCCTCTGGGCCTCTCTCCTTTCTCTCCCCACAACTGATCCTGAACCCTCCTACTCATCTCCTCTCCAACCCAGTTCCCTTCCTCTATCTGCCCTTTATAACTTATTTCCCCTTCTAACTGTGATTCAAACATCTTTGCTTGGGCTTTCCTTCTTGTTTAGCTTCTTTGGGTCTGTGGAGTGCAGCATGGCATATTCTGTACTTTATGGCTAATATCTACTTATAAGTGAGATACCACACAAACTTTTTTGGGTCTGGGTTACCTCATTCAATATGATATTTTCAAATTCTATCTATTTGCTTGCAAAATGCATGATGCCTTTGTTTTTAATGGGTAAACAGTATTCCATTGTGCACATGTACCACATTTTCTTTGTCTATTCCTCAGCTGAGGGCATCTACATTTTCCCAATATCTGGCTATTATGAATAAAAATGCTAAGAACACAGTTGTGCAAGTCTCCATGTGGTATGGTGGGGAATCATTTGTATATATGCCCAGGAATGTTGTAGCTGGGTCTTGAGGTAGAACTATTCCCAGTTTTCTGTGAAACTGCCAAATTGGCTTCCAGAGTGGTTGTTCAAGTTTGCACTCCCACCAGAAATGGAGGAGTTCTCCCTTTGCTCCACATCTTCTCCAGCATGTGCTGTCATTTGAGGTTCTGATCTTTGCCATTCCTACTGGTGTGAGATGGAATCTCCAGTTTGTTTGGATTTGTATTTCCCTGGTAACTAAGGACAAGCAAGTTTCATTAAGTGTTTCTCAGCCATTTGAGAATCCTCAGCTGAGAATTCTCTGTTTAGCTCTTTAGCCCATTTTTTTAAATGATTTTTTTTATCTTTATTAACTTGAGTATTTCTTATTTACATTTTGATTGTTATTCCCCTTCCCGGTTTCCGGGCCAACATCCACTTAACCCCTCCCCTTCCCCTTCTATATGGGCTTCCCCTCCCCATCCTTCCCCATTACCACCCTCCCCCTAACAATCACGTTCATTAGGTGTTCAGTCTTGGCAGGATCAAGGGCTTCTCCTTCCACTGGTGCACTTACTAGGCTATTCATTGCTACCTATGAGGTTGGAGCCCAGGGTCAGTCCATGTATAGTCTTTGCATAGTGGCTTAGTCCCTGGAAGCTCTGGTTGGTTGGCATTGCTGTTCATGACTTTAATGACTGCTTCTATTTCGTTAGGAGTTATGGGGTTGTTTAAATAGTTTATCTGTTCCTGATTTAACTTCGGTGCCTGGTATCTGTCTAGGAAATTGTCCATTTCCTGCAGATTTTCAAGTTTTGTTGAATATAGACTTTTATAGTAAGATCTGATGATTTTTTGAATTTCGTCTGATTCTGTA
>NW_022651301.1:0-4919 GCF_011064425.1 Rattus rattus
CTGAAGAGAAACCATGACCAAGGCATCTGTAATAAAGAAAAGCATCCACTGGGCCTTGCAGAAAGCTCAGTCAGGTTCATAATCATGATGTCACGGAGTATGGTGCCATGAAGGCACACATGACAACTTCAGTTATTGTTAAACACGATTTGGGTACATTTTATACATCATAGACTATTTCCCCCATAGAATTGGCTTCGTATTTTTCTAAGCCCACAAAGGAGGATATACATGCAAAATGGGGTTCTTGAAGACTTTCCTTCAAGAACAACTCATCGTGTTGTGTTGTGTTGTGCACACAGCCGTAGAACTAGTTATTTGGAGGGCTGAAATGTGAAGCTCAGTTGAGGCGTGGAGGTCGATCTGATATGGGAAACACCACTTGACTCTGTCTCCAAAACAAAAAGACAGAAATCCACAAAACATAATACAATGCTCAATTTAACATCCATAACAGTATTCTCTATCTTTTAAGAATGGTAAAAATATTCTGAAGCCGAAACAGAAATTTAAATAATCTTTATTTGTCATATAATATTTACAACCATAGAGAAACAGTTCACATTACAATAAGCCTTGCTACAGAGGAATGGCTGCAAGCCACATGACATTTTAGATTTCATTTGAACAGTTCAGTTCATTAATACAGATTTGTAAATGCTCTTGAGAATTTGCAGTCTTTTGGTGTTGCTTTTTCATAAAAACAAGGTAGCAAATGTGCTCAATTGTGAGATCCAGGCAATATCAATTTTATCAAATTAAAAATTAAAAACCATGGGTACTTTGCAGGCTGAGGTTACGCCCAGAAATGGGAGACCAGCCTGGGTTCCATGGAGAGCTTATGTCTCAAAAATAAAGCCAAGCAAAGCAAGGAAAATGTCAACATAACTTTCTATAATTGTTCTTTGTATCTTTCATCATTGATTAGGGGTTTTCTGATGCTTAAATAAATGAACAAACAAACTAATGTTTAATCATACATGGGAATTCAAACTGTTGGAGAGAGAAATCTCACTAATTAAAAACCAAGGAGTTAAAATCTTGATACAGCAAAAGAGCTGCTTGTCATAGGCCTGCTTAGATTTCATTTAAACTTAAATTTAATGTAAGGAACTTTTTTTTAGATAACATTAGAATTCTATTGCAGCAAACAAGTTGAAGTGTTTGTTCTTCAATGACTCCTCAGAATAGTATGGATAGAAGAGCCTTTCGAATGTTTGCAATCTCGAGTTGCTGCTGTCTCATAGGAGAAAAGAAACATGGTGAATTGTTACTGTTGTGCATATTTTACTAAATAAAACTCTTTAATGTTTCTGCTCAATTATGTCGTTTTTCAGTTCAAAATATAACTTACAGTTTCTATCATTTCTTTCTTTTGATACTCAGCAATTTCCTTTTTCAATTCAATGCATAAAGCATTTTTATCCTCCAAGTTCTTCAAAATCTAAAACACGAAAGACTGGTTCAGTTATAAATCCTCCTAGTTTCTAAATTGCCAAATTCATTTTCATATGTGAGAATATATTAGCATTCAAATAATTCTCATTATGTATTCCAATTTTCAAAAACATTATAAATAATACAAGAATTAAAAATAATGAGTTGAAATACAGCAGACACATGTACAATGTGGTTAAAGGGACGAAATTAGCATATTTCCCCAAAACAAAGGATCAATGAAATGTTGAAATCTAAATGGAACAAGAATGTGCAGAGTTTCCCATGATTTCTTGGTACTCTGGAAGGTCAGGAAGGATACAGATCTAGAGATAAGCCTGAGGAATACAGTGAAACTCTGGCTCAAAGAAGAGCCAAATTAAATATGTGAATAAAAACTACAATATCCCATCAGCAAGATAACTTAAAAAATTTCTAGAAAGATTTAATCATTTTGGCAGAATGGTTATGTAACATGAATTTAATAAAGGAAAAATAATCTGTACTGTGAGATCTGTTTAACTTACATAAATTAAAATTACATTGCTGAACTATATGTAGTGGTGCATAATTTAATTCATAGCACTTGGAAGGCCAAGGCACGCGAATCTCTTGAGTTCAAGGCTGGATTGTGAGCTCAAGGCCTTCTAAGTTTATACAGTGAGGCCTGTCTCAAAAAAATCTCACATTTTAGCAATTCCTGAGTTTTTACATTTAAAAAACTCACACATATGCAGTATTTTTAAAAGGCAGGGTTATACTATAGTACTTTAGTTAAGGTTCTATAATACTAGCATTATACACCTGTACCATCCCATGTGGTTAGAAGAAATAAATTTTAGACCATTAACATGCATTAATAAAAAACAGACCCACTTCCTACTACCCCAAATAGTACTACACTTAGTGCTGTGAAGAAACATCTTCTTCTTTTTCATCATCACCATCATCATCACGATAAACGACAACAACATCACCATAACCACCATCATCATCACCATCAACAACATCATCATCACCATCATGATCATCAAAAACAACATGATCATCATAGCCATCATCATGATCAACAAGAAAATCATCATCATCACCATCATCATCATCAACAACATCATCATCATCAACAACAACATTAACTCCATCACCATCATCAACAACAGTAAAATCATCATCAACATCATCATTATCAACATCAACAACATCATCATCACCATCATCATCAAACACAATAAAATCATCATCATCATCACAAGCATCACCATCAACAATAACATCATCACCATCAACACCATCATCAACAACAACATCAACATCATCATCAACAACAACAACAACAACAACAACATCATCATCACCATCATCATCAACAGCAATAACATCATCATCACCATCATCATCACCCCCACCACCACCAACATCATCATCAACATCATCATCATCAACTACAACCACAATATCATCATCACCATCATCGAAGACATAAGCTTCTTTTCTCTCCAGTAAGGAAAAGCACAAACAACAATGTTAATAAACTAAAATATAGACAGAAATGCTTCTTTCCGTATATACAAAGTACACATTGGTAAATGACTTGGGTGTAGTTGGCAAATCAACAAGAAATCAATAGACGAGTGGAGATAATGGGTACATGTAGTAAATGAAACTTTAAGAAAGACTCAGTCACAGGGAATCTCTAAAGTCTAAGGATACAAAATGAGAAATTACTGATGAATTTGCTGGAAACAGAGATGTTAGAGAAAGACAGCATGGCAGACATAGGAAGGTTGGACTGACAGCACGAGATCAGTTAACGCGTGTTCACAGTTCAAAGATGATGATGGTTAACAGGAGAAACAATGGACTCAGGTTAAGAGCCTTAGTGAGATAAATTTAGTGCAATACTGAGCCAGTGCATGAAGAAACAAATGTGCTGTAGCTCGATTTGAGAGCCTAAAAGACAAGGAAGAATTAAACATCACACCAATGTTCTTAATGGGAAGTGGAACATTTCGTAAGAATGTTTAGAAGAAAGGTTGACTGGTGTTTTATCAAACACTGATACCAATTAAAATCCTGTTCCCAGGGAACATTAGAGCAGCCTGACAAGGCCTCTGCCTGCAAACACTGACAAATAAATTTTGTTTTCAGAAAAGGTATTTTAAATTGAAAACCTTTTAAATTCCTTATTAAACTATTTAATATGTAGACCCACATTTATGCTTGAATCTCCCTCTAAAAACATCCTCAACTGTCCAGTCTTTCGTGGCTTGACTTAAGTGTTGATCAGCTATCAATAAGATGCATGAAAAGTACATTTCTAGGTAATTTCCCAGTTTCCTACCTTGAATAATTTTAGGGAGCAGCGCAGCGAAGTAAAGATGGCACTGACACCCAGCCCCGTCCGAATGTGAATAACTTACCGCGCATGCGCAGGCTTGTCCCCTGTCAGGGCAGTTGTATGAGAATGAGGTGAATCTGGCGCACTCCTGTGGTGAACAACAGTACTGCGCATGCATGGTGTTTTGCACCTGACATCAGTCTGGCTGGGGCGGTACTATGCTAATGGAAGTTCATGCCGCACCAATCTCTGGAGGACAAGTAGCTGGGATGACAGTGGGGTGACTCATGTCCCACCAATCCCTGAAAGAATATTAGCATACTGTTGTGTATATAAGGCGAGCGGCTTTGCCACTCGGCGCAGTAACATTTGAAGCTGTAACACTTGGAGCTGTAACACTTAGGGCTGGCTGCTGCCGCCTCCGCCTCCCTGTGTCAACAATGAAGGTGTCCTGCAGTAAAGGCTGTTGAGAAGAATCCAACCGTGTTGCGTCTTCCTTGCCGGCCGAGGTGGGCGCGACAAGTGGTGGCCCTGGACGGGGAACCGAGGACATCCTCGTGGATCTCAGAACTCTTCAGCTTCAGGACGAGCGACGTCGGAAAGTTCCCGGATAAGGGAGGTAAGATAAATAAAGTTCTCTGGAGGTAAGCAGAGACGATAAAAGCCTTGGTATAGAGGCGGAAATGTTTGGGAACTACGGCAATGCTGTTTCCAATTGATCCTTTGTGGGTAGGGCTTGTAATTTTGTTTCTTTTCTTCTTTGTGTGGGATAGAGAAGCCACAGAGGGCAAGCTTAAGCTGGGACCAAAACCTCTTTGGCGAACGGTCCCTGCCTGCTTAGAGGATAAATGATGTGAGGATGATGAGGCTGATCTCGAGGAAGAGGCTGCTCAGTGTGAGAGGGAGAGACTAGGCAAGAAAGCAGTTATACCAACAGCACCTCCATATAACCTTCAATATAAAAGCATGGTGAAGCAAGCAGGGGCTGCTTCCTTTTGCCCAGAGGTGTGGAAAGAGATGGGATTAAGTTTTCCAGTGTTTCTGGATGCTAACGGGCATAGATATCATGAACCCGTTGATGTTAAGACTATGAAGCAATTGGCAGAATCAGTCAGAACCTATGGGGTCAGTGCAGCTTTTGTTG
>NW_022651302.1:0-4844 GCF_011064425.1 Rattus rattus
CACCCAGTCCTCGTCTTTTTTCATTAGACATCATTTGGACAAAGTGAGATAGTTCATCAGGGAAAGATGCTTTCTGCCTAATGACCTGAGTTGCCCTAGAACCCACAAGATGGAAGGAGAGAACTGACTCCTACAAACTGTCCTTTGAGCACTGTGTACTTGCTATGGCACATGTGTGAGTATACACACACACACACACTTACATATACACACATATACACACACTCACACATACACACATACACTCACACATACAAATACACACACACACAAATACACACACACACACATACACACACACTCACACATACACACACACACACACACACTCACACACACACACACACTCACACATACACACACACTCACACATACACACACTCACACATACACACACACATGGAATAAGTAAAGCCATGATTATTTTGTAACAATTTGAAGATGACTCTTCATTTCAGTTATAAATCTAAGATTTCAAAGAGTGACATTACAGGCATGCAGCAGCACACGAGAAGCTGTAAGTCTTCAGGCATTCAGACTTGGCATAGATGTGAGAACACAAATTTAACCCCAAGGGACACTGATAACACACAAGAGCAAAGGTGTCGGCCAGTTGCATGGCTACGTGCGGGGCTGGAGGAAGAGGGCCTGAAGAGTGCAGCTAATGAGACCTGCATGTAACTCAGATCTGTCTGTTCACTCCGCTCCACAGACGGATGGACCCCAGGCCCTTGTGTGCTGGGCAAATGCTGTAGCTTTCTCCACCCTGGCAGTGCCTCTGTGTCCTCAGGTTCTTTAGCCTGGGCTGACGGCCATCTCCATCTGGCAGCATGCCGAGCTCTCTCCACTTCATGCTGCATCTGAGAGGCAGCAGTGTGAGTGAGCACTGGGCTGATGGACAACTGAGAGCTCGAGGAGCAGTGGCCTGGGTGGCACTTCCACAGCAATGTGTCTGTCCATCCTAGAACCAGAGTAGCAAGGCCCTTAGGAATACCCATGTCCCCTCCTGACACAGGGCTCCCAGCACTTCTCCTGGTAATGGACAAGAAGACCAGAACTTTACCTCAGTTTGGCAGAGCCCCTTCTGCTTCTGGAGCTATAGGATGGAGGTCTCTTCCCAAGGCCTCAGTTCTCCAGCCTTGGCTGCTGGCTGGCTCCGTGTCTGATTTTGACACACTTTTATTCTATCCCAGAAGTGCCAACACCTGGGGTTTGTCCCCATTCTGGTGGACCTGCCAGGCCCCTCCCAGCATCACTCTTATGCCTGCCTCTCTGTGGGTTGCTCTGATGAACTGTAAGTAGATGGCAAGATGCAGAAAAACAGAACAAGAATGGAAACTTCTAGTTAAGGGAAGAGGCTGACCTGGTGGGGACAGCACCCTATTTAGGTAGTGGAATGTGTTGTGTCCAAACCTTCCTCCGCAAAAGCCTTGCAGTCCTGAAGACAAACATTAGGCATTCCAAATAGGGGTGAGGTGGGGAGGGAGAGCACACGTTCATGTGCAAGAGGAGGTAGAGGCTGCCTTGCCCCTGCCCCGTACCTACGAGGACCCTTCCCAAGAGGCCCTCCTTTTCAGCATCCTTTACCCGGCCTCACAGGCCAAGCACTGCTGGCATACAGGCCAAGGGCTTGTGAAAGCCAGAATTCAAAAGAACCGGGCCTGTAGACAGCGCACAGCTCAGTTAAGAATGCTTGTCTAGGGGTTGGGGATTTAGCTCAGTGGTAGAGTGCTTGTCTAGCAAGGGTAAGGCCCTGGGTTCAGTCCTCAGCTCTGGAGGAAAAAAAAGAATGCTTGTCTAATACTGGACTTTGTGAATTCAAAGCAGTTTGGTATACATAGCAAGTTCCAGGCCTCAAAAAATAAGACAGATAGGTACATAGGTAGGTAGATAGATGATATACAAATAGATGGATGATAGACAGACAGGCAGATAGATAAGCAGATCACAGGAGTAAACAAGCACTCTCTGATTGGATTTAAGTCCACCACCCCAAGAAGAAACTCATACCTGGCACCATTACCTGGCTAGACAGGTCTCAGGCCCTACAGGAGAACCTACTACTGTTACATTTCTATATGGAACCTAGTGAACCATTACACAAACAGACCGATGAATCTCTCAAACCTCTTCTGAGATGCTGCTGTTTGCAGCCGATGGTGGTTAACGGTGACCCACAACTGGCCAGATGCAGAGAAGACATTGCAAAGTGCTCAGCCCTGAAAGGAACATCTATACGATTACGTCCACCAAGGCTCAGGGATCACTGCAGGAGAGGAGTGGGAGCCGCGAGGACATGTGTCTTCTGGACATATCAAGATGGCTACAAATGTGAACTCAGCCTAGGAACTATAACAGCTTGCACATCATCTCTGAAAGGCCAAGGCAGACTACATCCCGGCATGGATAGGTAAGCTAACCATGAGACCCTAGTGTAGCTGAGGAGCTGCTGGTCGTTTTCAGTGCCTGGAAAGAGAGTGACAGCATAGTCACTGGTAAGTAGATCACTCTCACACAGAACAACCACACAGCCAAGATTATGGGCATAACGTAGTCTTGAAGTTTTAAAAAATATAAAGACGAGTAGTCAGGGGTAGTGGTGCCTGCTTTTAGTCCCAGCATTAGGGAGGCAGAGGCAGGCAGATCACTGTGGGTTTGAGGCCAGTCTATGAGTTTCAGGATGGTCAGGGCTATGTAGAGAAACCCTGAAAAAAGAAAAAAACAAAAACAAAACAAAACCCACAGAGCTTTGTGGGTAGAACAAAGCAGGGTGGGTTCTGAAAAGAGTTGGGAGATAATGATCAAAATACATGAAACTCTCAAAAAACGAAAAAAAAATTTTTTAAATGTCTTAGGGCTAAGAAGATTGCTTAGTCATTATTGATTTCTATGCCCTATGCCTTAAAAAGAAAAAAAAGGGACGATTTCAAGGAAACAGCATTTTTCAGACAAAACAGGTGTGGTGGTTTGAATAGGAATGGCTCCCACAGCCTCAAGTATGTGAATACTTGGCCACTATTAGTAGGATGTGGCCTTGTTGGAGGAAGTGTGTCGCTGTACCAGTGGACTCTATGCTCTAAGCTCCACTCAGTGCCCTTCTGTTGCCTTCTGATCAAGATGTAGAACCCTCAGCTCCTGCAGCACCAGTCAGACTGCATGCTGCCATGCTTCCCTCCATGATGATAATGGACTGGACCTTCGAAACTGCAAGCCACCCTCAAATGTTCTCCTTTATAAGAGTTGCCATGGTCACGGTGCCTCTTCACATCAACGGACTCACAAAAAACAACGGGATAGGCATATATGAACTTAGTGACTGTGACCGTATGTTCAAGACACACACACACCGCAGTCTTGGCTTCCAGTGTCTACTAAGTACAGAATACCAAAGGGTCCTTACCGTGTGTGGCTGCTTCCCTGTGTTTATCCTCTCGGCAGGCACCCCAAGTTCTGTGCTAGCAATTCTCCTCAGGAGAGGGTAAGTTATGTCAGACAAACTCAAAGATCCTCGTGAAGACAACAAGCATCCCTTCCCGTCCCATGCCCATGTTCACGTTGATGGTAGTCTATTATTATTATTGTACTGTTTGCAAAAAAAGCTCCTAAAACTACCTTTGGTGCTTTTTCCGTTCGATTTTTAATCTCATCTGTTCTTGCCTCGATTGTTGGAACCTAATAGAAACTTGTGAAAATATGAAAAAAAAAAAGAATAAAAAAAGGATGCATTTATTCCTATGGTCATATTATATATAAGTAGGCATTTAACATTTTTTTAAATTGTTGAACTGCAGAATTATTTCTTAATGTGTATTTAAACAAATTATAATAGATTTTAGGTGTATGCTGTTTTAAATAGGCTGAATTTTGTCACATTTTCAGTAATTAAATTAAGATGCACTTTTCTTCTATTTTTAAAACAAAACAACAACAATAATAATGACAATGAAAACTAGGACTCCTATCCATCTGTAATGGGATATCAGCTGAGCACAGAACAAGGCACAAACCTTTATATCAAGGCTGAATGAGGCAATCCAGTAGGAGGAAAAGGGTCCCAAGAGCAGGCAAAAATTCAGAGAGACCTCCCCCTCCACTCCACACACATACACACACTCCCACTGTTAGGAGTCCCACAAGAACACCAAGCTATATAACCATAACATATATGCAAAGGACCTAGCTCAGAACCACGCAGGCTCCGTGATTGTTGCTTCAGTCTCTGTGAGCCCCTGCGAGTCCTGCTTAGTTGATTCTGTGGGCCATATTCTCATCGTATCTTCAACCCCTCTAGTTCCTGAGATTCTTCCTCCCCCTCTTCTGTAGGGTTTGCCCGACAGATGCTGTGAGTCTCTGCATATGCTCTCATCAGTTGCTGGATGAAGCCTCTCTGATGACGTTAGGCTCCTGTTTATGAGTATAGCAGAATATCATTAGAAATAGTCTTACTAACTTTTTTTGGCCAGCTCTGTTTGGTTCTATCCTATGTTTTTGGGTTATCCTGGCTCAGGTTTGTGGCTATCCAGGCAATGCCAGGCCTGGGATCTTTCTGATGGATGGATTTCAAATTGGACTGTTAGTTGGCCACTCCCCCAAGTTCTGTATTACCATTACCCCAGAACATCTTGCAGGCAGGACAAATTGTGGTTCAAAGAATTACAGAAGATGGCTGGTCCAGGCTCTGTATTCCCCATTAGTGGCAGTCTTTGTTAGAGTCACCCTCATAGATTCCTAAGAGTTTCCACTGCACTAGGTTTCCACATCACCCATGAAACACACCCCCTAACTCCAGTCATCTCTCCCAGTTCTCCTTCCCTCCCCATCCCTCCCCGAACCTGATACCTCTT